>NC_061484.1:30120285-30232785 GCF_022539355.2 Hippoglossus stenolepis
ACACATACCCATCCTGGTTGAATAACCGTGTTACTACAGTTAACGAAACTTTCTGGTTCATTCAAAGAGAGTAATGGGATTCACGTTGATCCCCAAGGACTGATCCGAATTATTCCAGGTAAATGTGGAGTATCTCCGTGAAAACAACACGTGCCTCTGAGAATCTCGCCTGAGAAGAGCGACTCAGCTGTGTCACAAGTTCAGGTTCACAACAAACCAACCTACTGAGTTTAACTGGTTCAGCTGGAGTCACTCTGTCTGTCACAGGTAACATTTACATTAGGTCAGTTTGAAATGTTAGTGTTTATGTTGAAATAAAATCACATGTTTGTTCACAGACCCTCCAGCTCAGGTACATGTGAGAGTCAACGGCCAATCCATGTTCTCACTGGACAGAAGCTGACCTGTCACAGCAGAGTGTCAGCTTTACTGATCATCTTTCCACCGTTTGTGCAATAACAGAAACCTGTTGGATCAAAAAAAATGCTTTCACCTCCCAACATTATTAAGACAGCTATCACTGTGCTATAGAGAGGACCTCATTTCCCTTCTCCTACATTGGGTGAGTTTACTCCTCCTCATGAAGCTACAATAATGTGGAAATAATTTAAATTTAAACTTTTAACAAATAATACAGACAGTGTTTTGATTGTATTCTCATCCTGTGTGTTATATAAACTATCCTTTAGATGCTCCAAAGGTTCCCACCTCTGTGTCAGTGAGTTCCTCTGGTGAGATCATGGAGGGCAGCTCCAGTGAATCTGACCTACAGCAGTGGTACTGTAGCAGCTAATTACACCTGGTACAGGAAAGTGGAGATAAAAGAGTTCAACCTCTCAGTGGAGGCTACAATTTGTGTACTCAAGCTCTGTCCGATTAGTCAGACTCTGGAAATATTACTGCACAGCTGAATGAGCTGGGAAGGAGTTCAGCAAACATCTCTATTACTGTGACATGTGAGTGAAACACAGGTTATTAGAGTGGAAGAGATATTGAATCTGTCCCATTCTTTGTCTTCATTTAAATGTGCAGATATGGAGTGGTTGACTTCTGCCCCATAAATATTCACAGTCAGATAAACAGCACAAGAGAATCCACCAGCGTCTGTTAAAACATCCCTTGGCTTTCACCATCCTCAGTAAACTTGAAAATGTTTCCTTCACTGTGCACATTCACGTAGCGAGCAAACAGCTCTCAGCAGACAGACCAGTGGTAGAAACAAAGCCTCCTGTCCACACGTCACACGCCACACCTCCCAGCAGGGAGCAGTGGCTCATTAACATTTAAGAGACACGCCCACAAACAGGCCACTCTGAGTTAGGGCTCTTCACACATTCATTAGAAGAAACTCTGTCTAATTATGGAAAAGAGGTCATAATATATCACGTTTGATCCCGTTACAAACTGGACTCTGGTTTGGAAATCTGTGGACATTCAGGAGTCTGGAAACAGTAGTGCAACAGGAAATCATTGAAAAAACCTCTCCATAACAACAGGAGGAATTTACCTGTGTCAGTTTAACAACTGCCTGTTGTAACTCCAGTGCCTCCACTCACCTGAGAACCGACTTTAACACATCGTACCATATGTCCCAAATATTCGCCCCACAATGTCTGTCATCTGTTATCATCATTCTGTTTTCCACACATACAGAGCGCTCCAGACCTCCCTCTGTGTCAGTAGAGTCCACTCTGGTGAGATCATGGAGGGCAGCTCGGTGACTCTGACCTGCAACAGTGATGCTAACCCAGCAGCTAATTACCTGGTACAAGGAGGGCGAGGACTCACCCAAAAGCATCAGGACAAATTACCATCACTGTCATCACAGCTGGGCAGGTGGAAATTATCAGTGTGAGGCCCAGAACACCACCCCGAGGGCGTGGTAAGGCCACCTTACATCCCCAGCTGTTGCAGCAGGTGATTTTAGCTCTCTGACTTTTACAGCCTACAACCCCCTCCTTTTCATTGCACCCAGAACCCAAACCACTCAGCAATACTCAGGATTTCCAGATGTGTCACAGCTGTGCCACTCAAACCCATCATATTGCATAGAACAGTGACCAGCCAACAGCATCACCTGGCAAACTGAGTCATCAGTCTAGCCACACTGCTAATGTCTCACTGTCTGTTGTCCAGGAAGTCAGTGATAATCATGAATATATCCTCAGAGCGCTCTGGTGGTCGTGCTGGTTCCAGTGCTGGTCTGGACTCTGTGGATGAGAGTAAAACAATACAAATCATCAGTTCACCCTCTGCTCTTTTACTGTCTTCTTCAAATGTCTTCAAACACTAGTTTCAGTGTTATGAAGTTCATTTTGTCAAATGTTGTTTGTTGTGGTTTTCGATCCAGGATGAAGAAAACTCTGAGCTTGAAATCAGAAGCGAATGAAGCTGTGGAGATGATAGAGGTGAGAGACAGTGAGGCCAAAAGTGTGACGGTTCTGTACAAAGCTGGGACTCAGTTGCAAAAGGAAGCACGGGAGACAAAAAATAAAGTACAAAATAAAACTTTACTTTAACAATCCAGGGGTCATACACGGGTAGGCAGTCAGAGAAGCAAACAAGTCCATTCAGGGAAAAGGCACAAAATCCAAAGTCTGTAATCTCCAAGCAGGAGTCCAAAACCAGGCAAGCAAACACGAGATTTAACACTGGAGAGCATGAACACACGAAGGAGACAGTGACAATCCGGCAGAGGGTGGACACCAAGGGTCTAAATAGAAAGCAATGACAAACAAGGTACAGGTATTGGAAACCAACAGGAAGAAGGAGCAGAGACACAGAACCCAGACAACAAAATAAAACAGGAAGTGAATACAAACAGACACAGACTGAACAGATTGTTTCAAAAGAATGACTCATATCACTGTTTTCATCTCACAATGTCAGAGAAGGAGATAAGCTGGCTGGATAATGGTTTTGCAGATCTGCCCCCAAAATGTAAAAAGGTTCTTTCCATTGACCGTATATTAAAATGGAGCGTAGACTCTGGGTCTAGAAAGTGAAGTGAATGATCCACTTAGAGTCAAACAGACCATAAAGCACCGCAGGCATTAGGGCATGGATACCCGTGTGATTGACAGCTAGTACTGGGTGCGAATTCCTTGGAGTTTAGGTGGGCGGGCAGTGTCCTTGGGCCCTGAGTCAGGCTCCACCCTCTCCTCCAAATATGGTTACTTCTGGTTTCAAAACCAAGATGGCTGGACTGTATGTCAAAAATGTTGGGATTCAAAATGGCAGCTCACAAACCAATGGTGACGTCACGTTGACACTTCTTTCTTGGCCCCATGTCCCATCCTTCCACCAAGTTTGTGGAAATCAGTTTATCAGTTTTTGTGTAATCCTGCTGATGAACAAGCGAATGGACAGGAAACAACAACCTTCAAACTATTTTGAATGAACTGTGATTATATGCAGGTTTCATGAATAAAGTCCAGTGAGGCTTAATATTTCTCATCTCTCCCCCATCAGTCACACAACTGTCCTGAGTATAATGACATTAAGCTGCTGCAGCACAGACAGAAGACACAGAGGAGCAGGAAGACCTGGTGTGAAGCCTCAGTCCAGAGCCACTGTAATAAAAACACAGCAACCAAGATGGACGACTTTGAGTACATCCATTTTCAGAAAGGGTTTTACAGAAACCATAGTGTGTAGTTATTAAATACAGGAAATCTGTCAAGCAACAAAATATCTGAGTGCAAGCGCAGAGTTTGAGGCAACAGAGCAAATCTAAGCACCAGCAGGAGCTGTGTGAGTGCAAGCGCAGGGTTTTGGTAAAACACCACGAAATCTGAACTTGCAAGTCCAGCTCTCAAACTAAAGATATGCTTTTGAATAAAGGAAAACACCCACACATTTCCTTTCTACTCATGGTTTCCTGTTTTCTTATCTCCTCAGGTGCGCAGTTGGTTGAGAAGTATGTGAGAGGAAACGGGAAATATCTACTCTTTCATCCCCGGTTGCAGCATGGCAGTTTATACAACGATGACCTTTAGAGCAAGAGTATTGTGTTGTTTCTTTTCTTTTTCTTTCTGATGGGTCCAGTCGTCCAGTTTCCGCAGCTTTATTTCTGTGACTTTAGTTCTGATGTTGGTTTAGGTTGAAGGAAGATTCTCAGGTCTACGACCCTTTGTGGAGTTGGTCTGTTAGGAGTTTCCTTCTTTTGTCATTTTGCCAGCTGTTGTTCAAGTGTTGTCTTTTCTGCAATAAATAGTTACTCTTTTTGCTGTTACCCTCTGAACTATGTTGGAGCGTCTTGGTATTAGGCCTTTGAGGCTGTGGCAACACCACGTGACTCATCTCGTGTCTTATACATGATATTAATGTGGTTATTATGGATGTGCAGTGTATATCATGATTTTATGATTCTTTCTTAAATAATGTTTTTGGTCTTTTGTTTTACTCATATCTATTTGTTTGTTTTGTTTTTCAGCAGGAGTACACAGAAAACTAAAAACTGATTTTTCTCAAAGCCTGTTTGCATCAATCAATCAATCAATCAATCAAATTTCATTTGTATAGCCCATATTCACAAATCACAATTTGTCTCACTTGAGGCTTTAACATGGTGTAATGACATCCTCTGCCCTTAACCCTCAACAGAGTCAGGAAAAACAAATCAAGACATCAAGACAAAGGTTTTAGCAGCATTGATAAGGGTAAAGCTATTTTGAAGTATAACTGAAGGTCAGTGAATTAGTGGATTAATGTCATTAATGGTCGGTATCTGAGGAGAAATACGCCTTCGAGCAGTCCTGCTGCAATCATAGTCATGGTCAGCAGCCAGCAAGATCGCGATCACATCAGATAGGATGCCACTATAGTCCACAGTCATTGTCACTGCCGCCATTAGGATCCATCATCAGCTGCCACCTCCGGTCGTGGTCACCAGTATCTGATGCCAACACGAAAAAGGATCTTTGTTATCACGATCAGCCATGCGATGCAGAATCCGCCATACTGGATCCACCATTACGACCGCGATCGTGATCCACAGATCCTAATCCATGATGTGGCCACAGCGCGGCCCTGGATCTGCGGATAATAAAACAAAGGGACTCAAGGGAAGAAGTCAAGTCAGTAACATGTAGTGATGGAATGTAAAATTACTTTGATGTGATAACGATTGAGAAGAGAGGAAGGAGCTGGAAGAGAAACTCAGTGTGTCATGTGTCCCCCGACCTTCTAGACCTATAGCAAACTAACTAAGAGCAGGTCCGGACAAGCCTGAATAGCTCTAACTATAAGCGTCCATCAAAAAAGGAAGGTTTTAAACTTCTCTTAAACGTACAGATGGTGTCTGCCTCCCGAACTGAAAGTGGGAGATGATTCCACAGGAAGGCAGTGCTGAAGCTCATTCCTCCTCTACTTTTAGAGACTTTAGGGACGACAGCCTGAATTCAGGACGCTTGGCGCTCTGGTAGGTTGATAAGGTACTAACAGCTCTTTAAGATATAATAGTACCATATTGTTAAGGGCCTTGAAGGTGAGAGGAGAATTTTAAATTCATTAGTTTAACCGGAAGCCAGTGTGGCGAAGCTAATACTGGAGACATATGATCTTTTTCTTGGTTCTTGTCAGGACACGTGCTGCAGCATTTTGGACAAGCTGCAGAGTCTTTAGCGACTTACTGCTGGTGCCTGAGAATAAGGAATTACAATAATCAAGTCTGGATGTAACAAAGGAGCTGGACTCGTTCTTCATCCTTTTGAGAAAGGACATGTCGTTTTGGAGATATTACGCCCAAAGTGGAAAAAGGCGGTCAGAAATTTGTTTTAAGTGTGAATTAAAAAGGATAAATCGGATGAAGATCACTCCCAGGTTCTGACTGTTTCCTGACAAAAGATGTCGTCTAGTGCAGCTTCATCATTAGATAATGTATCGCTAAGGTGTTTAAGTATTAGAACCTCTGTTTTATCTGAGTTTAATAAGAGAAAAGTGCAGGTCATCAGGTTTTTATGTCCTTGAGACATGCTTGGAGTTTAGTTATTTTAATTTGTTGGATTTTATTGACAAGTATAACTGGGTGTCATCCGCACATACTTGATGGAAATTTGAGTGTGTCCTGATAATGTCCCAACAGTCGATGGTTCCTGTGGCCGGCTCTACTGCTCCGTGCACCTGTGCATGAGCTGTAAGTCCAGTCTACACAAGTGAACAGTTTCACACGTGTAGCAGACAAAACAAGTTTGACTCACATGAGTTGAATCCTCGTGAGAAATGAGTAAAGAACACTAAAGTAATGTAAGTTTGCATAATTATGACCTTTTACGATGTATTGTTATGACCCAGTGTTCATATGGACTGGAGGTGTAAATAAACAGAACTGACTTCTAACGCAGGAAATTTAGAAAAAGAAAGAATAAATTCCAAACACCAGTTTTTAGTCAAGTCTCAAGAAAGTAAAAAGAAAGTGTTAGATTCACTGTCAGGCTGCAAAACTACTCTCACTGTTATTTGCATGAAATATATTTTAATAAGTTCAACATCATTTCCAAAACAAAAGAACATTTCTTCATTTAGAGTTACTGGTGTTTGTCCGTTAGAGTGCATGTTAATGATGTAAAGGAAGGAAGCCAAGGTCTTGATCTATGATTTCCTCTGTCATCGTGACTGGCTGACAAACATCGTTTCTCAAGAGGTGGAATCTAGCTGCTGATGTGGCTCCACACAGAGGCGTGTGAAGCAACTGATGGGTTTGAGAGAAACAGCGAGTTGCTTTGTCATCTTCCTTCTTTCTGTGCTCAGGTACATCTACATTTTACAGGAAAGCACTTTGTGTTATATCGTGTTTGGATGAAAAGTGTTTGAATAATTGTTCAGTCTTTCTCGTGGTTCCAGCTTCTTAATGTAGGGTTTTCCTGCATTTCTCTTAAATTATTTTGAGTAATTGTGAAGTTTGGATCATTGATTGGACAAAACAGTTGTTGTGAAGAGTGTCACTTTAGTCTGCTCTGCGTAGAGGTGATATTCGAGTTTCTAGATATTGTTATGCCTCAGTGCGGTGACACCCAGTGACCTCAGGCATCTTGTTTCAGGTTGTCTGGGTGTCTGATTCTGTGACATAATGAATCCCTTTGGGGAGTTTCTTCAAATTTGGTACAAATGTTCATCCTTGGACTCAAAGATGAACTGATGAGCTTTGGTGGATGAAGGTCAAGGTCACAGTGGCCTCACAAACATGTTTTTGGCCTCTCGATCATGATAGGGTTAGGGTTAGGGGTTGACTCTCTCTCTCTCTCTCTCTCTCTCTCTCTCTCTCTCTCTCTCTCTCTCTCTCTCTCTCTCTCTCTCTCTCTCTCTCTTTTTTCTCTCTCTCTCTCTCTCTCTCTCTCTCTCTCTCTCTCTCTCTCTCTCTCTCTCTCTCTCTCTCTCTCTCTCTCTCTCTCTCCACCTGTGACGTCCACTCGCCCAGCGTCTGCTTCACCCAGAACCAGGCAGATGCCATCTACTCTAACATAGCTCGAGTTCAAACCCAGAGAAATACTGAGAAGACGAGGAGGCTGAACTCTGGCGCTATTCGATTTGACAGGTACAGCAGGTGAAACAACTCACACGTGAACATTTTCATCACTACACTTATTGAGGTTAAAAACTGTAGGTGTGAGTGGTTTATTCTGCCCTTCACAGAACAGGCCGTAGAAGAGGACGATTCATCTTGCAGTGTACAGCACAGTCACCAAACACTGAAGAAACACAACATGAATCTGTTGTTTATGGATTTTACAGCCTCACGGAACCAGAAGAAATAAAACATATAGACATGTGCAGTGTTTGTAAAGGTTTATTTCTTTCTTGATAGGTTGGTTAGCAGATTACAAATTCTCACTTCTCACTTTGGAAGTCACGAAGGTAAAGGTAAGAAAGTTGTTCTTCTTCTCCCACAGTGAAAACATTTCCCAGACTCAACCCCAGGTGTAAGTTAGCCTCAGGTTAGGCTAACGCTAACCGTAATGTATACTACTGTCAAAATGTTACAAATAACAATAAGATTATTATAAATTGTAATTAGTTGTAACTCTTTCTCAATCGTGCATTAATGGGACGGTTGAGAAAAATGGCTGCTGCGTCCACTGGCTGGATCGAGGGGGCAGGCCTGTTCAACGCTGCTTACAGCTTCCAGTTGAGGATGATTCAGGTTTGGTGTGAACAGCCACTAAAGTCATTTTCTAACACTCTGTTAAATGAAGAAATTCACAGTTTGCTTCTGAAACCCTGGTTTAATCCTAACACCATCGGGCTCAGGAAGCATGTAAGTGTAGAGAGGAAGGAAGGGGGGGTGTTTATCAGTTTAAAATTGATCTTTCTCTTACAGAATCTGTCTTTATTCTCAGACTCTTTGTGTTGGAGGTAGACGTGTCTGTGATGTGACTGAGTTTCATCTTGTGCACATTATTTATCTGTGGACATTTTTATTGTTTGAAGTCACAGACGAGCAGCAGCTACTATGAGTGTAACTGCAGCAGCCAGTGGATTTGTTGTCCTTCTTCTCACTGTGACAGGTACTGTACGTCTACATTCATGTTTCACTCTATTTACATAGGACTTCAGTTCACCTGAAGTCAGTTTGAGAAAAGAAAGTAAAAATATAAATGAGCCATTCTAATTTCATTTCAGATCACCCACCTGTAAAAGTAGTGAAAGAAAACATATGAATGAATTATCATCATTATTTTGTACCTTTGTTTAGAAGTTTCTATACGTCTACAGCTCAAAGTATTACAGAGGCTGAAACATGTTATTGTTATTATTATTATTATTATTATTATTCTATTATGTATTATTATTATTATTATTATTATTATTATTATTATTATTATCATCATGACTGAGTTCCTCTCCTCTCGATGCAGGAATTGTCATCAGTGTGTGGAGTCATCAGTTGAAATGCTATGGAATGCTGCTCATGGAAATGTGTTTCTTTTCTACAGAAAGTAAAAAGTAAACTAAGTGTTCTCTGGTCGTTATGAATCTGATTCTCTGTGTTACAGTGGTACAGTGTGAGTGGCTGGGATGTAGGTTACACTTCTACTGAGATCTGTGCCTTCAGAGGATCAACAGTGGACATTACCTGTACCTACACATACCCATCCACATTTAATAACCATGATACTACAGTTCAGGAAACTTTCCTGGTTCATTCAAAGAGGTAATGGATCACGTTGATCTAAGGACTGATCCGGAGTATTCCGGGTGCGTGTGGAGTATCTCTGTGGAGAGCAACAAGTGCATTCTGAGGTCTGTCTAACCTGACAGAAGGCGACTCAGCTGTACAAGTTCAGGTTCACAACAAACCAACCTACTGGGAGTTTAACTGGTTCAGCTGGAGTCACTCTGTCTATCACAGGTAACATTTACATCTGAACATTCATTCATTTATTTCCTACATCTTGTTTGGTTCACTTGAGAGTGTGTCTGTGCAGTTTTATATGCATGTGTGTGTTTTTTTTTTGGTTTGGACTGGTAATTCCCCTTATTCTCACACAGATTTGCATGGAGGTGAGCACATCAGTGATGCCTTACCGGGCAGAGCTCAGCTGTCAGAGCAGTTGTGCTACAGAATCTCTGAACTTCACGTCTGGTACAAAGTCAACAGAAGATGAAGGAAGGGCATATATTCAGATACTTTTATTATACAGACAGAGTTTCCTGTGCTGTTAAAGGACACGAGGATTTCAGCTCTAAATCAATCTGTGAGTTTAATCTACAGTATTTCACTAACAGCACCATCTGCTGGAGTATTTGAGATAATGCATTGCACCACTTAACTTCATGTGCTACTAACCCTTGTGTTGTCCCTGCTTCCCCGGCTGTTGGCCCCTGCATAGCCACCCCATATTGGACGCACACATAGGACAATGAGCCGTGAGCAGCCCTTACCCAGATGTATTTGTTACACCCGCGGCACACGGTATGAGTTTTACAGTCCTTCTTCTGGGGCATATCTGACACCTCTTCTCATTACTGTGGCCGGGGCTATAGGAGCTATGGAGGAGGCCGGGCCTCGGGTGAGCGTCGTAGTCGTCGTGGTCAACAGCTCTCTGTTTGGTGGCGGCGGCGTGCAGCTTTACAGCCTTCACAGCCGCGTGGGCAGCTCCGATGAGGGTCTTGCTCCCTTCGTGCGATGAACAGAGTCACGAGAGCCTTTCCCAGCTGCTCTAGAACACCCTCCGCTTGTTCACTTGCGGCATCAGTCTGGGTTGATCTCTCCATATCAGAGGCGTTGTAGGAAGAGAGGCGTCGAGAATGTTGTGAAAAGGCGACCAGGGGCCAGCGCGATCATCCTCCCCTGCAGCTATGCGTTCCGATCACCTTAATGCGAATCCATCTCGTCTGCTGATCCGTCGAAGCAGCGGTCTGAAGTGCGTGTGGAAGAGTTTTAGGAGCATCGTGGCACGAAATATCCGCTGGCCGCTCGGCGTCCACAGGCTGGTGGCGGCCTACGCCCGGAAACCTGTACCGCCCGCTAAGATCAGCAGCCCTACGTAGGCGGCGCGGAGTCGGTCGTCCATCCCTTTCCATTCAATCGCGTCTTTTCGTTGACCCTCGATTCGTCATCTCAGGATGATGTTCTCCTACTATTGGTAGTGATGAACAGGTGGAGCGTCGAGGCTAGGTCACGGTGCGGGTCGTCGCGTGGAGGCGTGGAGCCAGGGGGACCCTTTGAGCCGCAGCAGAGGAGGAGGAAGAGGAGGAGGGAGGAGGCAGCAGCAGCCTCCTGCCGGCCATCTACAACCCTCGAGGACCATATTTATTTCCCGTTTATTGGCGGGAAGGTATCTCTTTCCACGACTCGGTGGTGTTGCGAAGTAGTCTTGTCCAGCTCTTCTTCTTCTTCAAGGATATGAATCTGCAGAAGCATCACCCACAAGGTCGTCTTGTGCCGTCTTTCATCTTTGTCTTTGTCTTTGTCTTTGTCTTAGTCAAGTTGAAGCCCGTCCTCTCTGTCCTTCTCGGGTCTGGCTCTTTGCGTCGATCTTCGGGTTCAGAGAGGATGGTTGCAGGGAGAATAGCTGTTGGAGAACCTGTTCTCCTGGTGAAAGCCTTTCAGCGTGACATGTGCCATGGTCCAGAGGGTGGCACATGCCAGAGTAATGCGCCGGCTGCATGGAGTCTAATGTACCCCCTAGATTACAATTGGAATCAGGTGTGGGTCGAAATGACCCCCAGGAGAATCGAGAATGACCAATCCATTGGTCTCAATTACCCCGGAGAATTGGATAATGACAATCATAGGTCACTATAACCCTGGCCGGCCAGGAGCTTGCGGATGATCACACGCACGCACACACACACATACAGACACACACACACTCTGGGTTCCAATCCGACCCAGGAACAACTGAGGGTTAAATACTTTTTCTGCATGTGTTTGTTGAACTCTTGGGATACTACTGTCAGTACTGACAAACTAGTGTAGTACTAATTTACTAGTATTCTCTTGTGTAAATAAGATTGAAGACAGCTGCTCCCAAGTGAAGCCAAGCATTGAGGTCACCTAATTTGTGGCTGCAGTATAGAACATACATGCTGTCTCCTCCATGTTGGTGGGAAGGACATGGACCAATCTAAAAGTAAAATACATTTTTCGTTCTTATCGTTTAGGTCATTCTTATCACACTCTTGTTCATGTTTCTCATAAGTTTGGTTTTAATTTTGTTATTTGATGAAATGAAAATTAGATTAAACCATGATTGACAACTGAGGCTGACTCAGGATTGAGTGGCGAGCTCCATGGCATGGGCGGGACCTTGATACTGTGGCTCCATCTCCAGATCACCTGTGCAGACTGTGGTTCAAATGTAAAGAAGATGGCAGCGTTGGTATCAAGGATATTTGGCTTCATTTCTGGAGAAGTGGGAGGGAGTAGACGTGTGCGTCCACATCTTTGGTGAGCTCCTGCATAAAGAATGATCATTTCCTCCCATATTGGCCAGTTTGCTCCTTTGTAGAGCAACTTCAGCAGATCCCTCATGGTCTCCACCTCCAGCAGTGTGTTTCTCCCTCCTCTGAAGTCTAAGGGCACTTCGCTGGGTTTTGTGAACTGAAAGTTTCCTCATGTACAGCATCGTCATCATGCTGAATGAAAACCACCGACTGGTGATTCACCAGAAAATACATATGGAGTTAGTTTATAAATGTATAAGTTCATCTTCTGATTCTCTGATGTGCTCTGTGTTGTTACAGTGGTAAGAGTCAGAACTGGCTGGGGTGTGAGTTACACTTCTACTGAATCCTGGCCTTCAGAGGATCAACAGTGGACATTACCTGTACTACACATACCCATCCATGTTGAATTACCATGATACTACAGTTCAGGAAACTTTCTGGTTCATTCAAAAGTAATGGGATTCACGTTGATCTAAAGACTGATCAATTATTCAGGTCGTGTGGAGTATCTCTGTGAAAACCAAGCAGTACACTCTAGAATCTAACTGAGAAGGCAGCTGTCAGCTGTGTGCAACCAGATTCACAACAAGCTTAACCTGGAGGGAGTTTAACTTTGGTTCAGCTGGAGTCCTCCTGAATGTCACAGTAGTATTACGTAGAGTCAGTTTGAAATGTTGGTGTGTATGTTGAAATAAAATCACATGTTTGTTTACACAGACCCTCAGCTCCAGGTACATGTAGGGAATCCTTATTGTCCATATTCTGGACAGAGCTGACCTGTCACAGCAGGTGTCAGCTCCTGATCATCTTTCCTAAGTTTGGTACAATAACAATAAACTTGTTGGACAAAAAAAATACTTTTACCTCCAACAGTTAATGCTGAAGACAACTATCACTGTGCTATAGAAAGGACATCATTTCCCTTCTCCTACATTGGGTGAGGTTTATCCTCCTCATGGAAATACAATAATGTGGGGAAATGACAGTTAAATTTAAACTTTTAACAAATAATACAGACAGTGTTTGATTGTATTCTCATCCTGTGTGCTTAATATAAACTATCCTTCAGGTCTTGGGGTTCCCTCTGTGTCAGTGAGTTCCTCTGGTGATGAGATCATGGAGGGCAGCTCAGTGACTCCTGACTGCCTTGATATTCCAACCCAGCAGCTAATTACCTGGTACAAGAGAAGTGGAGATAAACAAGTTCAACCTCTCAGTGAAGAAGACCTAATTTGTCCTCAGCTCGTCCAGTCGTCAGACTCACAGGAAGTATTACTGCACAGCTGAGAATGAGCTGGGAAAGGTTCAACAAACATCGTTATTACTGTGACATGTGGTGAAACACAGTTACATTAAGTGAAGATATTGAATCATCCATTCTTATCCTTTGTTTAAATGTGCAGATATGAGTCGTTTGACCACCACTTGTAAATCTTCACAGTCAGACCATCAGCAGCACAAAGAGAATCCGCAGCGTCTGTTAAAGAGCAACCACTAAAGCTTCCTGTCTCAAGTAAACTTGAAGATATTTCCTTCACTGTGCACATTCGTAGCGAGCAAACAGCTCTCAGCAGACAGACAGTGGTGAAAACAAAACCCTGCTCCTGTGCACCGTCACACATACACCTCCCAGCAGGGGAGCAGTGGCTCATTAACATTTTAAGAGACACCTTTGACAAACCACTCTGAACAGGGCTCTTCACACGTTTCATTAGGAAGAAACTCTGTCTAATTGTGAAGGGTCATATGTCACGTTTAAGTCATTTACAAACTGGATGACTCTGGTTTGAAATCTATTGGACACATTCAGGGAATCTGGAAACAATAAGTAGTACAACAGAAATCATTGAAAAACCTCTCCTTAACAGCAAGGAGAATTTACCTGTATCAGTTTAACAACATGACTGTGGCTCAGTGCCTCCACTCACCTGGGAGCCTTTTTATCATCGTACCATATATGTCCCCAATGTTAAACACAATGTCTGTCGTCTATTTATCATCTGTTCTGTTTCCACACCTTCAAGCATCAAACCTCCCCTCTGTGTCAGTAGGTCCCTCTGGTGAGATCATGAGGCAGCTGGTGACTCCGACCTGCAGCAGTGATGCTAACCCAGCAGCTATCTGCACCTGGTACAAGGAGGAGCGGACTCTACAAAGCATCAGGACAAATCTTCACCCGCATCACTAATATCACAGCTGAACGCCGTGGTGGAAATTATCAGTGTAGAGGTCAGAACACGAGGACGTAAATAAGGCCACCTTACATCTGACTGTTGGAGCAGGTGATTTTAGCTCTCTACCAGCTTTGCAGCCTACACACCCCCCACTCCTTTTTCATTGCAGAGACCTTAAACCATCGTACTCAGGTTTCCAGTGTGTCACGCTGTATAACAAACCCATCATATTGCACATAGACAATACTGACCAACAGCATCACCTGCAAACTGAGTCATCAGTCTAACACCACTAATGTCTCTGCTCTGTTGTCCGGGAAGTCAGTGTGTGATCTTGAATATCCTCAGGCTGACTCTGGTGGGCGTGCTGGTTCCCAGTGCTGGTCTGGACTCTGTGGACGAGTAAAACAATACAAATCCATCAGTTTCACCTCTGCTCTTTTACTGTCTTCTTCAAATGTCTTCAAACACTAGTTTCAAGTGTTATGAAGTTCATTTTGTCAAATGTTGTGTTTGTTGTGGTTTTAATCCAGGGATAGAAAACTCTGAGCTTGAAATCAGAAGCGAATGAAGCTGTGGAGATGATAGATGTGAGAGACAGTGAGGCCAAAAGAATGACTCCATATCACTGTTTTCATCTCACTATGTCAGAGAAAGAGATCGGCGTATTTCTTGGATCAGCTACTTTGTCTGAATCTGCCTTTTAAAATGTAAAAAGGTTCTTTCCATTGACCCATTATATTAAAATGGACGTGGAAACTCTGGGTCTAGAAAGTGAAGTGAATGATCCCTTAGAGTCAAACAGACCATAGCTTACCGCAGGCATTGGGAGCATGGATGCAGCGTGATTGACGCTAGTACTGGGTGCAGGTCACCCAGGTTTAGGTGGGCGGGCGTCCCATGGGCCTGGAGTCAGGCTCACCCCTCTCCTCCCAAGTATGGTTACTTCTGGTTTCAAAAACCAAGATGGCGCTGGACAACATGTCAAAATGGAGGATTCCAAATGGCAGCTCACAAACCAATGGGTGACGTCTAGGTGACACTTCTTTCTTGGCCCATGTCCCATCCTTCCACCGTTTGTGGAAATCAGTTTATGGATTTTTGTGTAATCCTGCTGATGAACAAGCGAATGGACAGAAGCAACAACCTTCAAACTTCCTTTTATGAACTGTGATTATATGCAGGTTTCATGAATAAAGTCAGTAAGGGTTTAATGTATTTCTCATCTCTCCCCATCAGTCCCCAGCTCTCCTGAGTATGACGACGTCACTTTGCTTGCAGCACAGGTGAGGCACAGAGGAGCAGGAAGACCTGGTGTGAAGCCTCAGTCAAACCACTGTGACAAACACAGCCCAAGATGGACGAGCTTTAGAGTACATCCATTACAAGAGAGTTTACAGGAAACCATGGTGTGTAGTTATTAAATACCACAGAAATCTGTCAAAGCAACAAAATATCTGAGTGCAAGTCCCGAGTTTGAAGCACAAGCAGGCAAATCTAAGCACCAGCAGGAGCTGTGTGATTGCAAGCGCAGGAGTTTTGGTACACTTTCCACCACAATCTGAACTTGCAAGTCCAGCTCTCAAACTAAAGACCATGCTTTTGAATAAAGAGGAAAACACCCACATTTCCTTTTTCTACTCATGGTTTCATGTTTTCTTTATCTCTCGTCGGAGCACTGTGATTGGTTGAAAGTATGTGAGAGAAACAGGAAGTATCTCTTTCCATCCCCAGTTTGCAGTGGCAACGGTTGTGTATGACCTTTAGAGCAAGAGTATTGTTGTGTTGTTTCTTTTCTTTTCTTTTCTGATGGGTCAGTCGTCCACCACAGTTCCATAACCTTTTATTTCTGTGAGCTTTGGATTCTGATGTTGGTTTAGAGTTGAAGATTCTCAGAGTCTCGACCCTTTGTGGGTTAATTAATGTTGGGGTTCCTTCTTTTGTCCATTTTGCCTGACCTGTTGTTGAAGTTGTTGTCTTTTCTGCAATAAATAGATTTTCTTTTTGCTGTTACCCTCTGAACTATGTTGGACGTCTTGGTGATGAGCCTTTGAGGCTGTGGTAGCACCACGTGACTCATCTCGTGTCTTATACATGATATTAATGTGGTTATTACATGGATAATGAATTATTATGTATCGTGATTTTCATAGATTCTTTCTTAAATAAATGTTTTTGGTCTTTTGTTTCCTCCTTATCTGTTTGTTTGTTTGTGCACAGCAGATTACGCAGAAAACTAAAAACTGATTTTCCTCAAAGCCTGTGCATCAATCAATCAATCAATCAAGTAATTTCATTTGTATGGCCCATATTCACAAATCACAATTTGTCTCATAGGGCTTTAACATGGTGTGACATCTCACCTTAACCCTCAACAAGAGTCAGGAAGAAACTACTAAACTTCTTTAACAAGAAGGTAAGAGAAGGTAGAAACCTCAGAGACACATGAGGATCAAGTCTCCCAGGGCGGACAGTAGTGCAATAGATATTAAATTAAAGGGAGAACATCAAGATAAAGTTTAGCAGCATTGATAAGGGTAAACATTTTGAGAGGTACGCTGAGTCAGTGAATTGGTGGATTAATGTCATTAGTAATTACAGTATCTGAGAGAAATACTATGTATCAGGCAGTCCTGCTGCAATCATAGTCCATGGTCAGCAGCCAGCAAGATCATGATCCACCATCAAGATCGGATGCCACTACTCAGTCACAGTCATTGTCCACTGCCGCCATTAGGATCCATCATCAGCTGCCACCTCGGTGCGTGGTCCACCATTATCTGATGCCAACCACCGCGAAAAAGATCCATGCCTTTATTATCACGATCAGCCAGCCGCGATGCAGAATCCGCCATACTGGATCACCATTACGACCTCGATACGTGATCCACAGATCCTAATCCATGATGTGGCCACAGCGCTGACCCTGGATCTGCGTTGATAAGGCAAAGGGACTCGGGGGAAGAAGTCAAGTCAGTAACATGTAGTGATGGGATAGATTACTTTGATGTGATAACGATTGAGAAGAGGAAGGAGAAGCTGGAAGAAGCTCCGTGTGTCATGTGTCCCCGACCTTCCTAGACCTATAGCAGCCTAACTAAGGAAGGCATTGAGACAAGCCTGGACCGGCTCTAACTATAAGCTTTATCAAAAGAAGGTTTTAAGCCTACTCTTAGAACGTACAGATGGTGTCTGCCTCCCGAACTGAAGAGAGTGGGAGATGATTCCAGGAGAGGAGCTTGATGCTGAAGCTCTGGCTCCTCCTCTACTTTTAGAGCTTTAGGGACGACGGCTGTGGAATTCTGGGGCTGCAGCGCTCTAGTGGGTTGATAAGGTACTAACAGCTCTTTGGATATAATGGTGCCATATTGTTAAGAGGCCTTGAAGGTGAGGAGGAGAATTTTAAATTCATTCAGATTTAACCGGAAGCCAGTGTGAAGCTAATACTGGAGACATGTGCTCTCTTTTCTTGGTTCTTGTCAGGACACGTGCTGCAGCATTTGGACAAGCTGCAAGTCACTTCAGCGACTTACTGCTGGAGCCCACAAGGCTGGGAATTACAATAATCCAGTCTGGATGTAACAAAGGCCTGGACTCGTTCTTCTGCATCCTTTTGAGAAGGACATGTCTGATTTTGGAGATATTACATGAAGTGGAAAAGGCGGTCTAGAAATTTGTTTTAAGTGTGAATTAAAAAGGATAATCAAGTTGAAGATCACTCCCAGGTTCCTGACTGTTTCACTGGAAGCAAAGACGATGTCGTCTAGTGCAGCCATCATTAGATAATGTATCGCTAAGGTGTTTAAGTATTAGAACCTCTGTTTTATCTGAGTTTAATAAGAGAGAAAGTGCGGGTCATCCAGGTTTTATGTCCCTTGGACATGCTTGGAGTTTAGTTATTTGATTAATTTGTTCAGGTTTTATTGACAAGTATAACTGGGTGTCATCCATAGCAGTGGAAATTTAGCGAGTGTGTCCTGATAATGTCCCAACAGTCGATGGATTTCCTGTGTCGCTCTACTGCTCACGTGCACCTGTGCATGAGCTCATGAAGTCCAGTCTACACAAGTAGACAGTTTTACCGCGACAAGCAGCAGACAAAACAAGTTTGACTCACATGAGTTGAATCCTCGTGAGAAATAAGAACACTAAATGTATAGTTTGCATAATTATGACCTTTTACGATGTATTGTTATGACCCAGTCTTCATGGTTCAAAATTTGTAAATAAACAGGAACTGACTTCTAACATGAGGTGAAAAGAAAGAATAATTCAACATGATTTTTAAGTCCAGTCTCAAGAAGTAAAGAAAGTGTTAGATTCACTGTCAGGCTGCAAAACTTCTCTCACTGTTATTTGCATGAAATATATTTTAATAAGTTCACGCATCATTTCCAAAACAAAAGAACATTTCTTCATTTTTAACGAGGGATTTACTGGTGTTTGTCGTTCGTGCATGTTAATGATGTAAAGAGAGGAAGCCAAGGTGTAACAGTCTATGATTTCTATCTGTCATCGTGACTGACTGACAAACATCGTTTCTCAAGGAGTGGAATCTAGCCTGATGCTTGGCTTTACAGAGGCGATGTGAAACAGCGATGGGTTTGAGAGAGAGAAGCAATGGTTGCTGTCATCTTCCTTCTTTCTGTGTGAATTACATCATTTACAGGAAAACACTTTGTGTTATATCGTGTTTGGATGAAAAGTGTTTGAATAATTGTTCCAGTCTTTCTCGTGGTTTCCAACTTCTTAATGTTTGGGGTTTTCCTGCATTTCTCTTAAATTACTTTGTGAGTAATTGTGAAGTTTGGATCATTGATTGGACAAAACAGTTATTATGAAGGTGTCACTTTAGTCTCTACTCTGCGATAGAGTGATGTTATTCTGAGTTCGATATTGTTATGCCTCAGTGCAGTGACACCCAGTGACCTCAGGCATCTTGTTTCAGGTTGTCGTTGTCTGATTCTTGTGAGCATAGCAATATCTCAAGATCCCTTTGAGGGTTTCTTCAAATTTGGTACAAATGTTCATCACTTGGACTCAAGATGAACTGATGGGCTTTGGTGGATGAAGGTCAAGGTCAGTGGCCTCACAAAACATGTTTTTAGCCTCTCGATCATGATAGTGTTAGGGTTAGGAGTTTGACTCTCTCTCTCTCTCTCTCTCTCTCTCTCTCTCTCTCTCTCTCTCTTTTTTTCTCTCTCTCTCTCTCTCTCCTCTCTCTCTCTCTCTCTCTCTCTCTCTCTCTCCATGGCGTCCACCTACGCCAGCGTCTACTTCACCCAGAACCGGGCAGATGCCATCTACTCAACATAGGTGAGTTCAAACCCAGAAGAAATCTGAGGAAGGCGAGGAGGAGGCTGAATACAGCGCTGTTGGTTTGACAGTGCAACAGGGTGACAGCTCCACACGTAGACATTTTCATCACTACACTTATTGAGGTTAAAAACTGGCAGGTGTAGTGGTTTATTCTGCCCTTCACAGAACAAGACGTGAAGAGAAGGGGGGACGATTCATCTGCAGTGTACAGCACAGTCCCAAACACTGAAGAAACACAACATGAATCTGTTGTTTATGGATTTTACAGCCTCACGGAACCCAGAAGAAATAAAACATATAGACATGTGCAGTGTTTGTAAAGGTTTGTTTCTTTCTTGATGGGTTGGATTAACCCAGATTACAAATTCTCTCACTTCTCTCTTTGGAAGTCACCAGAAGGTAAAGGTAAGAAAGTTGTTCTTCTTCTCCCACAATTGAAAACATTTCCCAGACTCAACCAGGTGTAGAGTTAAGCCTCAGGTTAGGCTAACGCTAACCGTAATGTATGCTACTGTCAAAATGTTACAAATAACAATAAGATTATTATAAATTGTAATTAGTTGTAACTCTTTCTCAATGGTGCCGTGTCGGACGGTTGAGAAGAAATAACCGCTCGTCCACTGGCTGGATCGAGGGGGGGCAGGCCTGTTCAACGCTGCTTACAGCTTCAGTTGAGGATGATTCAGGTTTAGTGTAGACAGCCACTAAAGTCGTTTCTAACACTCTCTGTTAAATGAAGAAATTCACAGTTTGTACAAACCACAGTTTAATCTTCACCATCGGGCTCCAGGATGCATGTAAGTGTAGAGAGGAAGGAAGAGGGGGGGGTGTTATCATTTAAATTGATCTTTCTCTTACAGAATCTGTCTTTATTCTCAGACTCTTCTGTGTTGTAGGTAGACGTGTCTGTGATGTGACTAGGTTTCATCTCATGCATTATTTACCTGTGGACGTTTTTATTGTTTGAAGTCACAGGCGAGAGCCTTCTATGAAGGTACTAACTACAGCAGCCAGTGGATTTATTTGTCCTTCTTCTCCACTGTGACAGGTACTGTACGTCTACATTCATATTTTCCTCTATTTTACACTCAGACTTCTGATTCACACAGTGAGTTTGAGAAAGAAAGTAAAAATATAAATGAACCATTCATTCATTTTCAGATCACACCACCACCTTGTAAAGTGATGCAGAAGAAAATATATGAAGGAATTATCATCAGTATTATTTTGTACACTTTGTTTAGAAGTTTCTATAGTCTACAGCTCAAAGTATTACAGAGGCTGAAACATGTTATTGTTATTATTATTATTATTATTATTATTATTATTATTATTATTATTATTATCCTTCATAACTGAGTTCCTCTCCTCTCGATGCAGGAATTGTCATCAGTGTGTGGAGTCATCAGTTGAAATGCTATGGAATGCTGCTCATATGAAATATGACTTCTTTTTCTACAGAAAGTAAAAGTAAACTAGAGTGTTCTCTGGTGTCGTTATGAATCTGATTCTCTGTGTTACAGTGGTACAGTGTGAGAGTGGCTGGGATGTGAGTTACACTTCTACTGGGGATCTGTGCCGTCAGGGGATCAACAGTGGACATTACCTGTACCTACACATACCCATCCACATTTAATAACCATGATACTACAGTTCCAGGAAACTTTCTGGTTCATTCAAGGGAAGTAATGGGATTCACGTTGATCAGTAAGGACTGATCCGGAGTATTCAGGTGGGTGTGGAGTATCTCTGTAGAAACAACAAGTGCATTCTGAGAGTCTCTAACCTGACAGAGAGCAGCTCAGCTGTGTACAAGTTCAGGTTCACAACTAACCAACCTACTATGAGTTTAACTGGTTCAGCTGGAGTCACTCTGTCTGTCACGAGTAACATTTACATCTGAACATTCATTCATTTATTTCCTACATCTTATTGGTTCCGCCAGGTGTGTCTGTGCCTTTTATATGCATGTGTGTTGTCAGTTGGACTAAAATGAATTCCTTATTCTCACACACAGATTTGCATGTGCAATTGATCACATCAGTGAAGGTGACTCTTATAACCGGGCAGAGCTCAGGTGTCAGAGCCGGTTCTTCGTCTTCTGATCCTCCTGAACTCACGTCTGGTACAAGAACCAACAGCAGATGAAGGAAGGACCATCTTATTCAGATACTTTTTATCCTGCAGACAGAGTTTCCTGTGCTGTTAAAGGACACGAGATTTTCCGCTCTCCGTCCAATATAATGTAAGTTTAATCTACAGTATTTACTAACAGCTCATCTGCTGGAGTATTTGAGATAATGCATTTGTACCATAACTTCATGTGTCTTTAAATACTTTTTTTTTCTGCATGGGCACATTGAACTCTTGGGATACTACTGTCAGTACCCAATGAAACTAGTGCTAGTACTAGTACTAATTATTATGCTTGTGTAAATAAAGATGGAAGACATGACTGCTCCCCAGAAGTGAAGCCAAAGCATTGAGGTCACCCCTGGTGGCTGGCTGCAGTATAGAACATACATCCTGTCTCTCCTCCATGTTAGTGGGAAGGACATGGACCAATCTAAAGGTCAAATACATTTTTCTCAAGATGGTTTGTGTCATTTTAGGTGGATTCCTTATCACCTCTGTGTTCATGTTTCTCATAAGTTTGGTTTAATTTGTTATTTGATCAAGTCGAAAATTAGATTAAACTTCATGATTGACAGCAGGCTGACTCCAGGATTGGTCAAACTCATGTATGGGCAGGACCTTGATACTGTGTCACATCTCCAGATCACTACTGTGTAGACTGTGGTTCCAAATGTGAAAGATGGCAGCGTTGGTATCCAGGATATTTTGGCTTCATTTCTGGAGAGTGGGAGAAGTGGGACGTGTAGTCCCATCTTTACAGTCGACTCTGCATAAAGACACAGATCATTTCTCCATATTTGCCAGTTTGCTCCTGTAATGGCAGATTTTGCATTTGTGTAATGTTTAATAGAAGAACAGATATGTATTTAGAAGAAGTAGATAACAAATGTGTTTCTGTGACTTACAAAAGTTGCAGAGGGGACTATAAGTGTTTATGGCCCCCACATGTGTGTCTTAGCAAATGCTTCACTGCAGGGGTTACTTAGTGTGTCTGATAGAGATGGGTGAGGGGAACTCTGCATTGTATACAGGACTGGGGTCTTTGATGTTGTAAATCTAGATAGGGATCTCGAGACAGATTGTCTCACACCAGAAAGGCACACCAGGGGGGTGAGACGGAGATCTGAGACAGGAACTCTGCCCAACCTGGTCAGACATCAAGAGACTGAAGTATACCTTTTGGCTCCTCGCGGGGAGGGGCTTCTGATTGTATAAGTGAAGTGATTCTCCTGTGCTCTGTGCTCATTCTGTACACGTCACACTAGGTGGCTGTGTGGGGTGAGCCCACCTGCAGGTGTTAGAATTGAACTTTCCTAGAGACAATGTTATGTGTGTATTATTATACAATAGAGTATGATTATTAAACAGAAACTGCCACCACAATTTTGGCGTTGTCGGCAGGATCACTCGTGTGAGCAGACACTCTGGATCTCAACGCTGAGGAAAGTCTGGGACTCATACCTCAACAAAATGAGGGCCGAAAGCTTGAGAGCCAGGAGTGCACTCACTGAGGTGATCCAACGGACCTGGTCTGGAAAACAAGCATTGTCTCTCGGGTAAGTAAAATTAAAATGTTATGATCTATTAGGAAAAGATCCAGGAAAAAGAGATTCACTCATTCATTGTATTGAGGGACAGACGTGTCTGCATGGCAAGGTTTTGGAAATCGGTGTAGGATCCATGAAGCTTCGGTTTCGATCTTTAGGAAAAGGTCAAATATTATAGATAAGATTGGGCTCTGATGTCGGGCTCATGACTAGTAGTTATTATTAATATATAGTAATATTATTATTATTTTGCAATAGAGGTGTAGCTGGGACGGAAGGACCAAGGCCAGGTCCGGATCGTCTCAGTACAGCAATCTGTTGAAAATCTGATAATTCCAGTACATTTTATACCTGCATGCGAGGTGCTAAAGAGAAGTGTGAATATGAGATTTCTCTAAGGCATTATATCAGGCAGAGTATTTAAAATGTATTAAGGAATCAAAAACGTAGGAACAATAATGGAGAAATTTGCCAAGTGATCAGGAATTACAAGAGGTAATTACAATTATTATATTGAGATGGTTTTTTATTGTTCCTTACAAAAGCATTTTTGAAGGTTGGTTGAAGGTTTAAAGCATTTTGGTGTTGGTTGAAGGTGTTGTGCCATGATGCATCAAACGTGATACCATAAAATGGTGTGCCTTTCGGCATTCAATAAATTTGGTTATCAAAAGAAAATATTAGATATTAATATTTTATTATTAATATTAAATAATAACTTTAATTGATTAAAGTTACCTCAGGCACCACCCTTCAAAGGAAGTGAAAAGATAGCCAATTTATTGATTAAGTCTCATTGATTAAGGTTCTAACTACAAATTTGGAACTCTGATTAACAATTAAATTAATAACTATAACCAAAATTACCCTATAGATAGTTAGCTAAGTTGAAAGATATGGGGTTCTTGACAGTGTAGAGGTTTGGCGAAATTCACTTATGCAACATTAATAGAAAAACATTTGTGAAAGAAAAACATTTATTATGAATATAATAAAGTATAAAAACACAAATTACTAACGGTCTAATTGCTAAACAAAGATAGGTATGTGTGTATACATGTGTGTGTGTCTGTGTGAGTCAGCGTGCTTTCAAGATGGTGGCTGGCCAAAGAGATAACACCCTTCCCCCACCTATTGGAATGTTTACGACCTGTAGAGCTAATGAGGTGAAGAGTTATGCGTGTGTCTGTGTGTGTGTGTGTCTGTGTGTGTGCCAAATTAGAGGAAGTTACTAGATTGGATGCAACGAAAGACTGTGAAGAGCATAACAGACTAACATTACTTTCTCAATAACTTGTACCCAAAATACCACAACACCACAAATCAAACTTATAAACCTCACACAGAATCGAATAAACAGTCTTGCTTAGCCTAGTATAATTATTAAGCCCAGTTGTGTTACCAGTCCGTGGAAAGGGGAAAAAGGAAGTTGCTGTGCAGTTCGCAGTTTTGTGTCGTCTTGCTGGTCTCGGTTGAGCGGTGTAGCTCAGTTGCTGGCTGAAGTTTTCCAGCAGGACATCGAGTCGCTGCTAGGACGTTGGTAGAGCTTGGAGGGCGAGGAGGTTTCCTTGGTGAGATGAGCTGGAAGCTGCACCTTTGTGCTCCTCTCGAAGAGTTGGATGGGAAGAGAAGATGTGAGCTGGAGAAGAGGCTCTACAGCCTTCCCTCCTGTGGAAGGATCGTAGTAAGAGGCAGAAGAGGCTCAACAGCCTTCTCTCCTTAGAGGGGTTTAGCAAGAGAGAGATCGAGCCTGGAGAACCTAGCTTATATTGGCCCGGTGACCTCACAGGTCATGGGGTCCAGAGTGACCAATGGGAGTTGAAACCTGTGTCCCTGGGGGGTTTTCCACCCCTCTGTGTGAAGTTGTTGCCTGCTGGGAGACTGAGTTCCTTGCTCTGGTTTTTAATGGCCCCTGGGAGACGGAGTCCTGGGGGAACATGCGGCTTCAGGGTTTGATGGCACATGTAGGCCGAAGTGTGGTTTCACACAAAACCATGGCCCAACAAAGGTTTAAGGTTACTAACACTAAAACACTAATAAACTAAACTTAACAAATTTTGTTGATGATATGTGTGACTGTGAAAGAAGAAACATGTAGAATTTGATGAAACTAAACTGAGTATTTAAGCTGAGGATTTCAGCTGAGAAAGAGGAGAAAAGAAAAAGAGAGGAATCTGAGAATCCTCGAACTGAGAAAAAGAGAGTATATGTTTAAATATATTTGGGGTATAATTGGGTTTTAAAAGCTAATAGTAAAAGGAAAAATAAAAAACAACCTCATAATAAATCTTAAAATAATTTTTAAGAGATAGAAACGATTTGGTTAAAAATTAAATTAAGAGACTTTTAAGTTCTTTTCCCATATAAGCAGAACTTTATTTTCCAAATTTCGTATTCTGCTGAACAAACCAGAGTTTAAATTTATAAAATAAGAGTCGGGTTCACAATTGCTGAGACAACCTATTTGAAAAAATAAGTTTAAAAATAGAGAGGATGTCTTTTCCGAGCATGGGAAGTTTGAGTTTAAATTATCTTTGGTAATTCAAAACTAAACTGCGTGTGAAAAGATAAAAGAATAAGAACGAAGTAGAGAGGACAAAGAAAAAGGAAAATGAAAGTAGGGATATTTGTGCTGGATTGAAGAGTGTATGGATGTTGTTTAACTGAAGTGAATATGCAGGAACTGAAATAATCTCCAGTCTCAGTGTCTCCGACTAGATTCTGATCTGGACTCAGCTCCACCAAGAGGTGGGCAAGAGAATGCCCTGAGGCAGCGCACACAGTGCGATTGATTAGCGGTGAGCTGGGGACAGTGAAGGAATTCATCTGGTGCGGACACTGAGATGGAGGGAGAGAGTTTCAAGCACGTCACTAAAGTAAGAACACGGTTACACACACACCATGTGAATTAATGTTAGACATAGAACAGATGATTAAGATTGCTATTGACCATTGTGAGCTTGATCAGAAGATCAGTAGAGAGAGGCCTATTGTGCCTTATGTTAAATATTTTCACAATGATGTGTATAAACTAATGCCCGAACACACAAATCACAGTGAGTGGTAGAAACATCACATATATTTGTAGATTCAGGAACCGGAATCAGTTAATAAATGTGAAGAGTGTGATCTTACTCTAAAATGAATGTTGAATATCTCATAATGATTAGAGCAACAGGTCTATCAACAGTGATAGAGAGATGCACTGTACAATTGCTATTTTCATGATGTGGTTGAAGGAGATTGTTTAAGATTCATTTTTGTTGTCACCACACTGCCTGATAAATCTTATGGGTAAAGATTTGATGTGTTCATTGAGTGGTATGTTAAATTTAAACACCGCAGGGCATTAGAGGTAACTGGAGTCTAAATAACATCTGCATTTGTTTGATAGAGAAAGGGGGATTTGACACTAGCATATCAATGGGAGGTCTAGACTCTTTTCTACTCTCTGAAGTAACACCTCTTGCGAAAGGCAGAGGCAGAGAGACTTCAGACAAATGTGAACATAGATGTTATTTACTCAGAGAAGCGGACTTTTAAGTAAGAGCAAATTAAGTTTAAGAAGGTTATAGAGGATGTGAAGTAAAGAAAGGATAAAGTAAGTTGGTTGTATTGAGATAGTAAACACTGTGTTGTCTTAGTAGTTTTGATAGACTCATTGGCTAAAAGATTTGTTAAAATATCAACTTTTGATATTTTTAATACTACTGGACGGGAAAAGACATTTAATACCAATCAGGTATTTTAAAAGAGGGTTAAAGGTTAATCGGAAACGATTTTCCATAGTGATAAATGAAATTAGGAGTGTTGAACTCATTCCTGAATGTGGTAAATCTTTGATAAAATATATTACGATTTTTAGTTTTGGTGTAAACATTAATGATATTCCTGAGTTGAAACAGGTACCGTCATGTTTGTGGACCGGGCACAAATATGTTTTGGGTCTGATCAGGGATAAGACCCAAATAGAAAAGAATATCTGAATCCTCGTATGGAATATGTAAAGATTGTCTGTTAACACACTACTTTTTTTCCTGTAAGGAAAAACAAAGGAAGCAGAGCTTCAAACAATGTTTTAGAGTTTCGACAACTGCTGAGAGAGCTGTGATATTTGATGTGTGATATGTGACGCTGTGATATATGACTTTACTGGTGCCAATATGCTGATAGGGTGATTTTGCTTGAGCAAAATACCTCCCACCTTTAACAACCAGGTGGCTCAGATATGGGACAGTATTGCCTTAGATGATAGACATCACTATTTAGAGATGCAATGTTTTTAACTATGCGACTCTCTTCCCTACATCGGTAGGGAGAGCCACATGATTGCGTAGCTGTTTTCTTAACTAAAGAAAAAAGTTTTTCTCCTAGTTTAGAATTAGATTTAAAGGTTAAACAGCTAATTATGCAGGAGTGATAGTTGTTTGGTGATAAGTTCAGCATCAAAGGATGCAGCAACTGAGATAACCAAGTGGGTTTACGACTGTGTATACAATAGAGGCTAAACCACTCCCATCACACTATTGTGCATTGACTGAAGAATGCAAATATGCTAGTGACAAGAGTGTCAAGAGCAACACTAATAGCAGGTTTGCATGGGGGTGGTATGTGATTTTGGCCGAGTTGATTGAATAGGAGATTCATGAACCTATTTCACTTCACACTCATCTGTGTGCTGATAGATGCTGTGTTATCATGCAAACTGTATGCAGTCTGCAAATGAGGAGAGCGTATTAAAGATTTTTAATGATTGACTTAATGTAGGTTATAGGAGCTATAAACAAGGGTCAATCGCAATTAAATAATTTTTTTTGTAAGAATACAGATTTAATTTACTACGTTTAAGGAATAAACTGGTTGGTGGATAACAGTTGTGTTTGGTGGTTGACAGACTTATGATGTGGGTCGCATGGATGATATTGTTTAACCTATGTATGTTTCTTCATTAGTTTGAATTGACACATGACTGTAGTCAGTGTGTCAAAAGGGAGGAATATAGATATAGATATATTGGGTGTACAAAACAACACTCTAAACAATACTCAATAAAACTTTTTTATCTGAGTCGTGTAATTGAATTACAATTAAAATAGGTAAAGAAATCCAGATTCCACAAAGTGAACATTCACCACCAAACAAACAGTTTGATCATTTATAGAGGAATTTGATAAAGATTAAATTGAATTAAGTAAGTTAGATAAATAAATAAATACTGTCTTGTTCTTGTTGACATGTATGCTATGCAAGTAGAAGCTTTCCCACATCTAAACAGGATTCTTCAGCAGTGGCGCAGACACTGCTCGGAGAACTCATTCCACGTTGGGAAATTGAAAAAGATGTCCACTGATAATGGTACCCCATTTGTAAGCACAGCTTTAAGGATGCTGGTGAGTATGGGTATCGACACGAGGCAACATCGTGCCTATCATCCCGCCAGTGGCGGGCAGTGAAAGAAACAAACAGTGGAAGGAGACAACAGCACATTGAAAAGCACTGGACTGGTAGATATTGTATAAAGCCGTCCCTGTACTCTTTAAAATCCACAGGCAGGTGATGGACTCCTACCGAAATCCATAGACAGGGAACTGCATGATCTGAGACCAGGAGACTGGATTGTGGTGAAGGACGTGAGGAGGAAACCAGGAGAGCACGTCGATGGAACGAGTGCAAACCAAGTGCCTCTCACCACACAGACGGAAGTGAAGGTCAACCTGGAGACATGCAAGCCATTGAAGGAGGATTTCCGGAGCCACGAGTGGATTCTACAGGACGGAGCGTGCGTTGTGTCAGTGTGCGAGCCTTCAGCCTTCAATTGTTTTGTGTTTGCAAGCAAGGAGAGGTGTGGAAATGATTAGGGCCACCCTCTCTAATCTCAAGAAGAGGCAACACTTTGAAGAGGGGGTTGGCGAGGGCACTGCTGATACAATAGCGCGCGAAGGGGAAAAACGACACCTGATGGGACGACTGGGATGCAGTTCGAGGGAAAAGATGGTTTCCTGTTCATGAACACCGTCATCGTCGTCCTGCTACCAATAATATGGCATGTGAAACCTTGGCAGGAAGAAAAACACGAAATATAACCTGAGCATCAAAGTCAGGACAAAAGGAGAACTCATGTTCGACTTCCTGATGAACTGACAAAGCCTGGAGAATGCATGGTTTGAGTCCATGAAAATATCAGAGACCCAAGCTCATTTACAGATTCAACTCATTGTGTGTAATCAAGAGATAAGAGTTCCACAGTGTGAGTGTCTCCAGATGAAAGGTTTTGGAGGACTTGCCCCGGGGGGGGAGCACTGTGAAGAACACACACAAACAGATGAGTTTGCTCTGGAGATGGAAGATTAACATCTTTAGAGGGGGGCTGGGTTTCCAACTCTTTCTCCCACTGTCTAGGGTCAGGAATGACTCTGCATCACAGGATGGCTTTGAGAAAAGATGCTAGCCAAGAAGGTGTTTGTCACATAATCAGGACGAATTGTGGCACATACACAGTGAACATTTTTGACAATATGATGCATATCGTTTCAAATTTTAAATGACCTATTGTCCAGAGAAAGAACAAGGACACTTAGATTCCTGAAGGGCGGAATTGATGGTCACGCCTACTTTTGAATGATTGCAAATATGTTATTGAAGTTTGTTGAAACCTATTTGGATTTTCATGTGTGTACTAGTATTGTTGAACTGTTGTATTGTCTTTTGAGTTTAAGACTATGGTTATTTCCTTAATCAAGTCTATGATTGGACAATATGTTCAACTTCCTGAAACTCATCTATCCTGGATGTTTCCTTTCAGGATGATGAGATGGTATAAAGATGTATAAAGGATATTGAGCCTTTTAGGCTCAAAGGGGGAATTGTAATGGCAGATTTTGCATTTGTGTAATGTTTAATAGAAGAACAGATATGTATTTAGAAGAAGTAGATAACAAATGTGTTTCTGTGACTTACAAAAGTTGCAGAGGGGACTATAAGTGTTTATGGCCCCCACATGTGTGTCTTAGCAAATGCTTCACTGCAGGGGTTACTTAGTGTGTCTGATAGAGATGGGTGAGGGGAACTCTGCATTGTATACAGGACTGGGGTCTTTTGATGTTGTAAATCTAGATAGGGGATCTCGGAGACAGATTGTCTCACACCAGAGAGGCACACCAGGGTTTAGGGACGGAGATCTGAGACAGGAACTCTGCCCAACCTGGTCAGACATCAAGAGACCTGACCTGAGAGAGAGCGACTCAGCTGTGTACAAGTTCAGGTTCACAACAAACCAACCTACTGGGAGTTTAACTGGTTCAGCTGGAGTCACTCTGTCTGTCACAGGTAACATTTACATTAGAGTCAGTTTGAAATGTTAGTGTGTATGTTGAAATAAAATCACATGTTTGTTCACAGACCCTCAGCTCCAGGTACATGTGAGGAGATCAACAGCCAATCCATATTCTACCTGGACAGAGCTGACCTGTCACAGCAGGTGTCAGCTCCCTGATCATCTTTCCTACGTTTGGTACAATAACAAGAAACTTGTTGGACGAAAAAAATACTTTCACCTCCAACACGTTAATGCTGAAGACAGCTATCACTGTGCTATAGAAGGACATGAGCGTTTCCTTCTCCTACATTGGGTGAGTTTACTCCTCCTCATGAAGCTACAATAATGTGGAAATAATTTAAATTTAAACTTTTAACAAATAATACAGACAGTGTTTTGATTGTATTCTCATCCTGTGTGTTAATATAGACTATCCTTCAGATGCTCCAAAGGTTCCCTCTGTGTCAGTGAGTTCCTCTGCTGAGATCATGGAGGGCAGCTCAGTGACTCTGACCTGCAGCAGTGATGCTAACCCAGCAGCTAAATACACCTGGTACAAGAGAAGTGGAGATAAAAAAGTTCAACCTCTCAGTGAAGAGACACAATTTGTCCTCAGCTCCATCCGGTCGTCAGACTCTGGAGAGTATTACTGCACAGCTGAGAATGAGCTGGGAAGGAGTTCAGCAAACATCTCTATTACTGTGACATGTGAGTGAAACACAGGTTATTAAGTGAAGAGATATTGAATCTGTCCCATTCTTTGTCCTTTACATTTTAAATGTGCAGATATGGGTCGTTTGACTTCTGCCCCATAAATATTCACAGTCAGACCATCAGCAGCACAAAGAGGAATCCACCCAGCGTCTGTTAAAACATCCATAAAGCTTTCACCATCCTCAGTAAACTTGAAAGATATTTCCTTCACTGTGCACATTCACGTGACGAGCAAACAGCTCTCAGCAGACAGACAGTGGTGAAAACAAAACCCTGCTCCTGTGCACACGTCACACATACACCTCCCAGCAGGGGGAGCAGTGGCTCATTAACATTTTAAGAGACACGCCCACAAACAGGCCACTCTGAACAGGGCTCTTCACACGTTTCATTAGGAAGAAACTCTGTCTAATTGTGGAAAAGGGTCATAATATGTCACGTTTAAGTCCACGTTACAAACTGGACTCTGGTTTGGAAATCTGTGGACATTCAGGGGAGTCTGGAAACAGTAGTGCAACAGGAAATCATTGAGAAAAACCTCTCACTTAACAACAAGGAGAATTTACCTGTGTCAGTTTAACAACCTTGCTGTTGTAACTCAGTGCCTCCACTCACCTGAGAACCTTTGACTTTAACACATCGTACCATATATGTCCCCAAATGTTAAACACAATGTCTGTCATCTGTTATCATCATTCTGTTTTCACACGTACAGATGCTCCGAAGCCTCCCTCTGTGTCAGTGAGTCCCTCTGGTGAGATCATGGAGGGCAGCTCGGTGACTCTGACCTGCAGCAGTGATGCTAACCCAGCAGCTATCTACACCTGGTACAAGGAGGACGAGGACTCACCAAAAGCATCAGGACAAATCTTCACCATCACTAATATCACAGCTGAACATGGTGGAGATTATCAGTGTGAGGTCCAGAACACACGAGGACGTAGTAAGGCCACCTTACATCTGACTGTTGGAGCAGGTGATTTTAGCTCTCTGACTTTTACAGCCTACACCCCCCCCCCTCCTTTTCATTGCACCAGAACCTTAAACCATCAATACTCAGGATTTCCAGATGTGTCACAGCTGTATATCAAGCCCATCATATTGCACATGAACAATACTGACTGACCAACAGCATCACCTGGCAAACTGAGTCATCAGTCTAACCACACTGCTAATGTCTCCTGTCTGTTGTCCAGGGAAGTCAGTGATGATCATGAATATCCTCAGGCTGACTCTGGTGGTCGTGCTGGTTCCAGTGCTGGTCTGGACTCTGTGGACGAGGTAAAACAATACAAATCCATCAGTTCACCCTCTGCTCTTTTACTGTCTTCTTCAAATATCTTCAAACACTAGTTTCAGTGTTATGAAGTTCATTTTGTCAAATGTTGTGTTTGTTGTTGTTTTCGATCCAGGATGAAGAAAACTCTGAGCTTGAAATCAGAAGCGAATGAAGCTGTGGAGATGATAGAGGTGAGAGACAGTGAGGCCAAAAGAATGACTCCATATCACTGTTTTCATCTCACAATGTCAGAGAAAGAGATAAAACATTTCTTGGATCAGCTACTTTGTCTGAATCTGCCCCAAAATGTAAAAGGTTCTTTCCATTGACCGTATATTAAAATGGACGTAGACTCTGGGTCTAGAAAGTGAAGTGAATGATCCACTTAGAGTCAAACAGACCATAAAGCACCGCAGGCATTGGGGCATGGATACCGTGTGATTGACAGCTAGTACTGGGTGCAGGTCGCAGGTTTAGGTGGGCGGGCTGTGTCCTTGGGCCCTGAGTCAGGCTCCACCCCCTCTCCTCCAAATATGGTTACTTCTGGTTTCAAAAAACCAAGATGGCGCTGGACAACATGTCAAAAATGGAGGATTCAAAATGGCAGCTCACAAACCAATGGGTGACGTCACGTTGACACTTCTTTCTTGGCCCATGTCCCATCCTTCCACCAAGTTTTGTGGAAATCAGTTTATCAGTTTTTGTGTAATCCTGCTGATGAACAAACAAACGAATGGACAGGGGGCGCAACAACGTTCAAACTATTTTGAATGAACTGTGATTATATGCAGGTTTCATGAATAAAGTCCAGTGAGGCTTAATATTTTCTCATCTCTCCCCCATCAGTCACACAACTGTCCTGAGTATGACGACGTCGCTGCTGCAGCACAGACAGAAGACACAGAGGAGCAGGAAGACCTGGTGTGAAGCCTCAGGTCAGAGCCACTGTGACAAACACAACCAAGATGGACGACTTCAGAGTACATCCGTACAAGAGAGTTTTACAGAAACCATAGTGTGTAGTTATTAAATACAGGAAATCTGTCCAAGCCACAAAATATCTGAGTGCAAGCGCAGAGTTTGAGCACAAGCAGAGCAAATCTAAGCACCAGCAGGAGCTGTGTGAGTGCAAGCGCAGGGTTTTGAGTAAAAACACCACGAAATCTGAACATGCAAGTCCAGCTCTCAAACTGAAAGACCATGCTTTTGAATAAAGAGGAAAACACCCACACATTTCCTTTCTACTCATGGTTTCATGTTTTCTTATCTCCTCAGGTGCACTGTGATTGGTTGATGAAAGTATGTGAGAGGAAACAGGAAGTATCTCTCTCTCCATCCCCGGTTGCAGCAGCAGCAGTTTGTACAGCATGACCTTTAGAGCAAGAGTATTGTTGTGTTGTTTCTTTTCTTTTTCTTTTCTGATGGGTCCAGTCGTCCAGTTTCCGCAGCTTTATTTCTGTGAGCTTTAGTTCTGATGTTGGTTTAGGTTGAAGGAAGATTCTCAGGTCCTACGACCCTTTGTGGGTTGGTGTGTTGGGGTTTCCTTCTTTTGTCCATTTTGCCGGCCTGTTGTTGAAGTTGTTGTCTTTTCTGCAATAAATAGATTTTCTTTTTGCTGTTACCCTCTGAACTATGTTGGACGTCTTGGTGATGAGCCTTTGAGGCTGTGGTAACACCACGTGACTCATCTCGTGTCTTATACATGATATTAATGTGGTTATTACATGGATAATGAATTATTATGTATTGTGATTTAATGATTCTTTCTTAAATAAAGGTTTTTGGTCTTTTGTTTTCACTCCTTATCTATTTGTTTGTTTGTTTTTCAGCAGAATTACACCAGAAAACTAAAAACAGATTTTTCCATTAACTCATTGAATTTGGGCAGGAATCCTGATAAGGGGCGGAGCCAGGCCTGTTTGCATCACTTTCTTTATAATTGTGAGACAGAAAACAGTCAGGATCATTTAGAGGACTGGTTTCTATGAGTGATTGAACTCTGGTGCAGCTCGATTGAATTGAGGGAGATTGAATTGATGGAGGCTGGCATGTGCACACATAGACACCAAAGGGGCTTGAGCCACTGCCCTTTTCCTTCCTCCAGAGAAAGTGCCCTTTTTTAAATACATGAATATTATATTCCTGTTTGCGCACAGCTTCCCTGTCAAACAAATATATTGAAATATAATAAAACTCTAAATATCAGGTGGGGAGATTAGACTAGTCTCTGTACCCTCCTCCTCCACGTCTCCTGCACAGAGCTGAGCACTGAGCTGTGGACATTTCTCCATTCTTAGAGTTCAGTTCTAAATGTGATGATTAGAAAACATCAGAGGATCAAAGTCACTTGTTGACCTGCGAGGTAATGGCCTCAGTGCAGTGGAGCTGCTAAGGGGGCCAGGTGGGGCCAGGAGGGCCACCTTGATACAGTAAAGGCAATAATCAGAGTTTGTCCTTTTAAGCTTTAGGTGCAGGACACAAGTCTAAACTGAATGAATGTCCAATCAGTGTGGAGAGCCCTGTAGTGGAAAATTCAACTGACCAGTGTCTAAGGTATTGGAAATCCCCCTGACCAGGTGTCTCACTGCTGTGATACTGTCTCCCTGACAGGATGGAACCCTTATTTGGTGATGTTTTCTTCCAACTGCTACAGCGGACGGACAGACACAGATGATGATCTCATGTCTTTCATGTCTTTTTTCATATTATGTTTTATGAAACGCCTCTTTGTATAAGTTCTGGCTTTTGTGAACTTGCGGCCAGTTCCATTTTGAGCACCTGTGCTTGTTGTGTAACCTCTGCAGAGCTTACTATTAAAAATACTCAAAGCAACTCCAGTCTGAGCATTTCATTGTTTCAAATCTCAAGATGAATTTCCATCACAAACTTGGCGTCACGAACAGGATCCCTTGAAAGATCGTCTGACCCGAGAAGTCTTGGGTTGGCCACCGGAGAAAATCTTCTTCCTCTACCTCCAACAGTGAAGAGAAGAGAGGCGAAATAACTGGGGTTCGGACCTTCTTCACAGGATCCAAAGACCTTTGGTCATCTTATATCTGGTGAGATGTTGAAATTAGATTTTTCATGACTGTTTAGATGATTTCTCAAATACACAATCAAACATAAGAAATAATAAATTTAAAGGGTTTTATTTGGAACAGGTGTATTAGTCATTGTCTCTGGATTATTGTGGATTATTAATGTTAATCTGACCCATCTGGTGGCAATCATCCTAGTTGAAGGCATTTTTCCTGTTTTTGCCGTAAAGAGAAACAAGGATTCGTGGAGACGTCCACGTCTTAAATTGAGTGTTCAAGGGAAATTGTGGATGAGTACGATTTCATACACTTAATTGATAAGGATGGGTAACAAGGGAAGTCAGGGACTTCAGAACCCAGAAAGTCCAAATGGTGGGCTTTATGGTTGCAAGATACGGAAGGGAAAGTGTGACATTTCTTCCAGTATGGTCCAGAGACTTTGCTTTTCCTCATAACGGGTCATTCATTGTCGAAAAAATTAAACTTTTAAGAGAGAAACTCCTCGAGAAAGAGGAAAAATAAAAGCAACAAAAAATAAAAATAAAAAAATAAATAAATCAAGGTCACAATGTGGAAAGACAGAAGACAATAAGAAAGTGTCTTGAAATGTGGGAAAAAGAGGCAGAGTGTAGGGACAGAAAACAAACATTTAAACAGATGGCTAAGGTTGAAAAGAAGGAAACTGAGAAAGTTGAAAAGAAATCATATAGATCTCTGTATCCTCCCTTACAGGGTGTGGCAGTCCTCACCTCGATGCCTGCCTTCCTCCACCCCAACGACAAAACCCTCCTCCATATGATGTGCAGAGACCAGACTCCACCAATCAACGATCAGGCCCATCTCAGACTCCACCCACCGCTCTCCCAGTCTATGGAGGCGGGGCAGCGGGAGGACTGAATGATGACGCCACCTCTTCCTCATCTTTAGGCTCCATCTCCACTCCAAAATAACGGGGTGCAAACAACAACCAGGTGAAACCGTAGGAGATTTCCTCACACGTCTGACCGTCCTGTTTAATCAACACAGAGGCATCCCCATACCTGACACCCTTGGCAACGAGCCAGGGCTTATGAAACACATCTGAAACAGGCCTTCCTGAATGGTCTGCTCCCCCCACTACGGGCAGACGCAGGCCACATCTGCATCGGGCTTGAGGATGCTCGCTTGACAGAGGTCAGACGTCATTCTGAACATACTGAACGTCAACACAAAGAAACCAAAGACAAATCTCAGCAGAAAAAGAATCAACAACTCCAGAAAGCACAGCTAACCATGATGCAGGCTGTGTCAGCCCTGTCAAGGCCACGCAGACAAGATAACGCTGATAGCAGAGCCAACTTCACTGAACCAGGAAGAGAGGGGCGTGGACGTGGACGTGGACGAGGACGTGGCCGTGGGCGAGGCTTCTCTGTAAAATTTCACAAAACCTCTCAAATGCGCCGCTCAGTTTGACAAACATCCCATAAGGTTTGAACATGATTTCCTGTTGTCTCCCTGTTGCCCAATTAATCTATTAGGAAGAGATTTGATGATGGTGTTAGGCCTCAATTTAGTATCCTCCCCTGATGGAGTGACGGTTACGCACAATTCTTCTTCACAATGTCACAGACCACACATGAGCAGCTGTTTGTATATCAGTGGCAACTTCCTATCAATGCCTCCACCGATCTGCTCTCCACGTCACACCCTCTCGTCACTTCTTTTTCAGATTTTATGCACACTGATTCATTGCCCTGCACTTCATCTGACAGACACAGCAGATCACGTTTATGAATCTCTGTTTTTGCCTTTTCCTGATGATTCTCTGAAAGTGTCCAATATTTTTTGGTCTGGTTCCAGAAGTGCAGCTTCTGTCTCACTCACCGACCAACAGATGGCACTGTTTCGCGTCTCGAATTCCAGCCCTCACATCTCGCTCTCCAAGTCCCATGATGACCAGTGGCAAGACTTAGGCCCATTTGTCAGATCATGCCAGGCTGCCGATGATTGGCAACCCACAACCACGCCGGACGTAATGTATTCACCCAGTCTGAGTGCATTTGATCGAAAAATGTCTCCAACCTTCTGTTCTCCAGCCACACGCTCATTTGTTGTGACTGAAAATCACCTTCATTCTTATGCCATGTTGTCCAACCCCTCTGATGTTTCGCCTTTACTTTCAGATCTGCCTGAAACACTGTGGCCAAAGGACAAATATGATGTGGGCCTCATCAGAAACTGTGATCCAGTCAAAATCACTCCAAAATCTGATTATAGGCCATGTAAACAACAATATCCACTCAAACAGGAAGCAGTGGAGCGGATACGTCCTGTTTTTGAATCCTTTTTGCAGGCTGGTGTAATTGTCCCCTGCCCTGATTCACCGGTCCGCACTCCACTGTTTCCAGTTAAGAAGATCCGAGACAAAGGTCAACCTACTGAGTGGCGGTTTGTGCAGGATCTGAAGGCTGTGAATGATGCCGTAATTTCTCGATCGCCTATTGTTCCCGACCCATACACGCTGCTTTCCCAAATTCCATCTAATGCAGCGTGGTTTTCAGTTGTAGACTTATCCAATGCTTTTTTTAGTGTTCCTGTCCACAGGGACAGCCAGTACTGGTTTGCTTTTAATTTTGAAAACAAGGCCTACACGTTCACACGCCTGTGTCAAGGCTACTGTGAGTCTCCATCATTATACAATCAGGCTCTCAGGAACAGTCTTGAACCCCTCATCCTCACTCCGGGTTCAGCTCTCTTGCAGTATGTTGATGATCTCCTAGTTGCCAGTCCCACACAGGAGCAATGTGAAACAGATACGATCGCTTTGCTGAGACATCTGGCTCGTGAGGGCCATAAAGTCAGACTCAGCAAACTACAGTTTGTACAACAAACTGTCACGTTTCTGGGTCATGTCGTCACCAAAGATCCCTGTCTGATAAGAGAGTAGAAGCTATTGTTAACATGCCTAAACCCTTGATGAAGAAACAACTCATGTCATTCATCGGCACATGTTCTTTCTGTAGAACGTTCATTCCTGACTTTGCTCTTCTTGAAGCCCCTTTAGGTGCTCTGTACCATGGCAAATCACTCACTCCTCACGAACGTGTGGTTTGGACTCCAGAGGCAGACGAGGGATTTGACACACTGAAGAAGACGCTGCAGCAATCTCCCACTCTTGCTCTCCCTAACCCTGACAAACCTTTTGTTCAGGCTGTGGATGAGAGAGACCGCTGCATGACTTCTGTCCTCCTTCAGTCTCATGGTGACAAATATCGCCCTGTCGCCTACTTCTCCGCCAAACTTGATCCGGTGGCAGCTGGCCTTCCACGTTGTTTGCGTGCAGTGGTCGCCTGTGAAAAAGCTGTCCTTGCCTCACGAGACATAGTAGGTTACTCTGACTTGACAATCCTTGTTCCTCATGCTGTGTCTCTCATTCTTACAGAACAGAAGACCTCACATCTCTCTGCTGCTCGCTGGTTGAGGTATCACACTGTTCTTCTTGACATGCCCAACATCACAGTGAAACGCTGTTCAACTTTGAACCCAGCCACGCTTCGTCCGCTTCCGGATGACGGGGAAGAACACAACTGTGTGGCTGAACTTCAAGTCCAGTGTTCCCCACGACCTGACCTCTCTGACGAACCTCTTTCTAACTCTGACTTGATTCTGTATGTCGATGGGTCCGCCTCACGTGACCCTGTCTCTGGTACTAACTGTGTTGGTTTTTCTGTTTGTTCAGATAACGAAGTTCTCCTCTAGAGTTCTCTTCCTCATCACCTCTCAGCCCAGGCAGCAGAGCTCATCGCACTCACGGAAGCATGCAAATTGGCTACTGGTAAAACACTCACAGTCTACACTGACTCCAGATATGCGTTCGGTGTAACTCATGATTTTGGCACCCTTTGGCAACACAGAAACTTCCTCACATCTTCTGGTAAAAAGATAGCACACCACGGTCTCATCACAGAGCTTCTGTCTGCCATTTTGCATTGTTAAGAGACATTATTCCACGATGGGGAATTCCTAGCAGAATTTCCAGTGACAATGGCAGACACTTCGTAAACGAAGCTGTCAAACAACTCGGTTCTCATCTAACTATGGATGTGCGAACACACTGTGCATATCATCCAGCCAGTGGTGGAGCTGTGGAACGAGAGAACGGCACACTCAAAACTAAACTTGCAAAGTGCTGTGAAGACACAGGTCTTGCATGGACAAAAGTCCTGCCTCTGGTGCTGATGTACATGAGGATGAGAAAACGAACCAGGTCTAATCTTTCACCTTATGAGATTCTTTTTGCAACTCCTCCCCACGTTGGTGTGGATCCTCCTTCTTCTCTGCTTCCATCCACAGACTTGTGTGATCATGATATGTTGTCCTATTGCTCTGACTTCTTCTCTTTCAGACATCAGGAGACAGGTGGCAAGAGCCCTACCAGGTTCTGCTCACAACCCACACAGCAGTGAAAGTTGCTGAAAGAGCCACCTGGATCCACGCCAGCCACTGCAAATGAGTACCAGCTCCATCTGACCAGCTGACGCCTTCAACTCAAAGCACACACACTGATACTTCCACAGGTTGAGAAGCACTGAGAGTGTTGTATGATTAACCACACGAGCGTTCTGCCACAACACAGAAGAAATCTGCCTGACAACTGAGACCATGGACAGGCCATGGCATCCATTTCGACATCCAGGGTTGTGTGGCCTGAGAGGCTCGCTATACGTGTTACTCATGATCTCCTCTATTATTGTTTTGCACATTATTCTGTCTAGATGCACTCCTGTAAAAGTCTCTGATGATCTAACGAACTCCTCTTTTCCTACAGTGTCCTCTCAGAACCATCCAGGACATGTATATTTGACGAGACACAAGAGAAGTGATTCAGGTCCCCTTGATCCGTAACTTATTCCCCATCCCTCCCTACCTGGACACTGACAGCACAGATGGTTCTGATGACGATACTCAATTTTAGGTTTTTTAATGTTATTTTCTCCCCCAGATTGCTTATGTGTTTCTGAAAAACAGCTACTGCAATTATCCTTTCAACTTCATATTTTATGATGCCTTAATTTAAATCTTTAAGGTTTAGGGTTAAAAAAAATGAATTTTTAAGGTTGATGTGAGTTACTTTATGAAGTTTGTACATACTTAATCAATTTTTACTTCCTAGCAAGAATTTAAAAAGATTTTACTGCATATTTTCAACCTTAGATATACTGTATGTTGACATTTAACGTTTTATTACAATTTAATATGAGTTACTTTTGCCAATCAATACAGTGTTAAATTTTGATAATGGTTAATGAGATGATGTTGTTTGACCTGATTTCCTTCCATTTTCATTTTAAATGCTTGCTCAGTTACAGGAAAATAACTTTTTTCTTTCCACAAAAACAGCAGCGGCTACCTATTGCACCTCCCTGCCATGCATCGATGTTCTAGAACCTCTCCATGGTGGATGTGTTGAAGACTCGTCGATATTCTTCTATGATTATGATGTTGATTATGATGTTTCTTGATTATTTTTCGTTTGTGATCATATTTTTATTGATGATCAAAAGGGGAAGTGTAGTGGAAATCCCCCTGACCAGGTGTCTCACTGCTGTGATACTGTCTCCCTGACAGGATGGAACCCTTATTTGGTGATGTTTTCTTCCAACTGCTACAGCGGATGGACAGACACAGATGATCTCATGTCTTTCATGTCTTTTTTCATATTATGTTTTATGAAACGCCTCTTTGTATAAGTTCTGGCTTTTGTGAACTTGCGGCCAGTTCCACTTTGAGCAACCAGCTTGTTGTGTAACCTCTGCAGAGCTTACTATTAAAAAGACTCAAAGGCAACTCCAGTCTGAGAATTTCATTATTTCAAATCTCAAGATGAATTTCCATCACAGCACTGACCACTGTCACAGACTGACTGTTGTAATTGAAAACCTTATTTTGTAAGTTACAGCACAACTGTAATATCAGTAACAGTCTATAATACTTTTTAAATCACTTTCTAAATAAAAACGGATTTCACATTTGTCTGACTGATTTTATTAACTGATGAAAAAGCAGCCATGGGTCATTGTGGATGTGGAACACTTTGACTTTTAGTTTTCACAATACACCCAGACCACAAAGTTGATCCAAGTTGAAAAAGGTAAATAAATTAATTTACTTCATATTTACTTATTAATTTAATTAAAAAACTGAATTCACTAAATTTTGTCAGATTGTTCCAACTTAAAAAACGGCAGGTGAAGTTAACTCTCAAAGTAAAACTAGCTCGTCTGATTTAACTGAATAGTTGTGTTTACTCAGGCTACAACCATATAACTGCGTTTCTAAACCAAAACGATCTCTCTCCACGTTCTGCTTGTGCTTTAATGTAGAATCAGACTAATCAGAATTAGTCGGGACCTAATTCTTCTGATTATTCCGACTCCACGTTAACGCACAACCAGAGCACAGTGGGAGGCTCCGCCCATCTAACCCAACAGTCGATGGTTCCTGTGTCGCTCTGCTGCTCACGTGCACCTGTGCATGAGCTCATGAAGTCCAGTCTACACAAGTGAACAGTTTTACACGTGTATCAGACAAAACAAGTTTGACTCACATGAGTTGAATCCTCGTGAGAAATGAGTAAAGAACACTAAAGTAATGTAAGTTTGCATAATTATGACCTTTTACAATGTATTGTTATGATCCAGTGTTCATATGGACTGGAGCTGTAAATAAACAGGAACTGACTTCTAACATGAGGTGAAAAGAAAGAATAATTCAACATGTTTTTTAAGTCCAGTCTCAAGAAAGTAAAGAAAGTGTTAGATTCACTGTCAGGCTGCAAAACTACTCTCACTGTTATTTGCATGAAATATATTTTAATAAGTTCACGCATCATTTCCAAAACAAAAGAACATTTCTTCATTTTAACGAGGGGATTTACTGGTGTTTGTCCGTTCGTGCATGTTAATAATGTAAAGAGGAAGGAAGCCAAGGTCTTAACTGATCTATGATTTCTATCTGTCATCGTGACTGGCTGACAAACATCGTTTCTCAAGGGTGGAATCTAGCTGCTGATGTGGCTGCACCACAGAGACGTGTGAAGCAACGATGGGTTTGAGAGAAGCAGCGAGTTGCTTTGTCATCTTCCTTCTTTCTGTGTCAGGTACATCTACATTTAGGTACAAATGTTCATCACTTGGACTCAAAGATGAACTGATGAGGTTTTGGTGGTTGAAGGTCAAGGTCACAGTGGCCTCACAAAACATGTTTTTGGCCTCTCGATCATGATAGGGTTAGGGGTTGTCTCTCTCTCTCTCTCTCTCTCTCTCTCTCTCTCTCTCTCTCTCTCTCTCTCTCTCCATGACGTCCACTACGCCAGCGTCTGCTTCACCCAGAACCGGGCAGATGCCATCTACTCCAACATAGGTCGAGTTCAACCCCAGAGAGAAACTGAGGAAGACGAGGAGGAGGCTGAATACAGCGCTGTTCGATTTGACAGTGCAACAGGGTGAGCAGCTCCACACGTGAACATTTTCATCACTACACTTATTGAGGTTAAAAACTGTGGGTGTGAGTGGTTTATTCTGCCCTTCACAGAACAAGACGTGAAGAAGAGGGGGACGATTCATCTGCAGTGTACAGCACAGTCACCAAACACTGAAGAAACACAACATGAATCTGTTGTTTATGGATTTTACAGCCTCACGGAACCAGAAGAAATAAAACATATAGACATGTGCAGTGTTTGTAAAGGTTTGTTTTCTTTCTTGATGGGTTGGTTAACCCAGATTACAAATTCTCTCACTTCTCACTTTGGAAGTCACGAAAGGTAAAGGTAAGAAAGTTGTTCTTCTTCTCCCACAATTGAAAATATTTCCCAGACTCAACCAGGTGTAGAGTTAGCCTCAGGTTAGGCTAACGCTAACCGTAATGTATGTTACTGTCAAAATGTTACAAATAACAATAAGATTATTATAAATTGTAATTAGTTGTAACTCTTTCTCAATCGTGCCGTGTCGGACGGTTGAGAAAAGTAAACCGCTGCGTCCACTGGCTGGATCGAGGGGGGGCAGGCCTGTTCAACGCTGCTTACAGCTTCAGTTGAGGATGATTCAGGTTTGGTGTGAACAGCCACTAAAGTCGTTTCTAACACTCTGTTACATGAAGAAATTCACAGTTTGTACAAACCACAGTTTAATCTTCCACCATCGGGCTCAGGATGCATGTAAGTGTAGAGAGGAAGGAAGGGGTGGGTGGGGTGGGGGTGGGGGGGGGGGTGTTTATCAGTTTAAATTGATCTTTCTCTTACAGAATCTGTCTTTATTCTCAGACTCTTCTGTGTTGGAGGTAGACGTGTCTGTGATGTGACTGAGTTTCATCTTGTGCACATTATTTATCTGTGGATGTTTTTATTGTTTGAAGTCACAGACGAGAGCAGCAGCTACTATGAGTGTAACTGCAGCAGCCAGTGGATTTGTTGTCCTTCTTCTCACTGTGACAGGTACTGTACGTCTACATTCATGTTTCACTCTATTTTACACTCGGACTTCTGATTCACCTGAAGTCAGTTTGAGAAAGAAAGTAAAAATATAAATGAACCATTCATTCATTTTCAGATCACCACCTGTAAAGTGATGCAGAAAGAAAATATATGAATGAATTATCATCAGTATTATTTTGTACCTTTGTTTAGAAGTTTCTATCGTCTAGAGCTCAAAGTATTACAGAGGCTGAAACATGTTATTATTATTATTATTATTATTATTATTATTATTATTATTATTATTATTATTATTATTATTATTATTATTATTATTATTATCATCATGACTGAGTTCCTCTCCTCTCGATGCAGGAATTGTCATCAGTGTGTGGAGTCATCAGTTGAAATGCTATGGAATGCTGCTCATGGAAATGTGTTTCTTTTCTACAGAAAGTAAAAAGTAAACTAAGTGTTCTCTGGTGTCGTTATGAATCTGATTCTCTGTGTTACAGTGGTACAGTGTGAGAGTGGCTGGGATGTGAGTTACACTTCTACTGAGATCTGTGCCTTCAGAGGATCAACAGTGGACATTACCTGTACCTACACATACCCATCCACATTTAATAACCATGATACTACAGTTCAGGAAACTTTCTGGTTCATTCAAGAGAGTAATGGGATTCACGTTGATCTAAGGACTGATCCGGAGTATTCAGGTCGTGTGGAGTATCTCTGTGGAAACAACAAGTGCACTCTGAGAATCTCTAACCTGAGAGAGAGCGACTCAGCTGTGTACAAGTTCAGGTTCATAACAAACCAACCTACTGGGAGTTTAACTGGTTCAGCTGGAGTCACTCTGTCTGTCACAGGTAACATTTACATCTGAACATTCATTCATTTATTTCCTACATCTTGTTTGGTTCACTTGAGTGTGTCTGTGCACTTTTATATGCATGTGTGTGTTGTCAGTTTGGACTAAAATGAATTCCTTATTCTCACACACAGATTTGCATGTGCAGGTGAGCACATCAGTGAAGGGTGACTCTTCTAACCGGGCAGAGCTCAGCTGTCAGAGCAGTTGTCGTCTTCCTGATCATCTGAACTACGTCTGGTACAAGAATCAACAGAAGATGGAGGAAGGAGCATCTTATTCAGATACTTTTTATTATACAGACAGAGTTTCCTGTGCTGTTAAAGGACACGAGGATTTCCGCTCTAAATCAATCTGTGAGTTTAATCTACAGTATTTCACTAACAGCACCATCTGCTGGAGTATTTGAGATAATGCATTGCACCATAACTTCATGTGTCTATAACCCTTGTGTTGTCCCTGCTTCCCCCGGCTGTTGGCCCCCTCACATAGCCCACCCCATATTAGGACGCACACGTAGGACAATAGACAAGTGAGCAGCCCTTGCAGATGTATTTGTTACACCCGCGGCACACGGTGTGAGTTTTACAGTCCTTCTTCCTGGGGCATATCTGACACCTCTTCCTATTACTCGCCCCGAGCGGGGCTGCTGCTAGGGCTATGGAGGAGGCCGGACACTCGGGTCGAGCATCGTAGTCGTCGTGGTCAAGATCTCTCTGTGCGGCGGCGGCTTTTACAGCCTTCACAACCGCGGCGGACGCTTCCGTGCGGGGGAAGCGCTCCCTTCGTGCGATGAACAGAGTCACAAGAGCCTTTCCCAGCTGCTCTAGGAACACCCTCCGCTTGTTCCACTTGCCCGGCATCCAGTCTGGGTTGATCTCTCTCCATATCACGAAGGCGTTGTAGGAAGAGACGTCGAGAATGTTGTGAAAGACGACCAGGGGCCAGCGCGGTCATCCTCCTGCAGCTGTACGTTCCGATCACCTTGTCTAGATCACCATCTCGTCTCGCGGTCGTCGAAGCGCAGCAGTCTGGAGTACGTGTGGAAGAGTTTTAGGGGCATCGTGGCACGAAATATCGCCCGGCCGCTCTCGGCGTCCCACAGGCTGGCGGCGGCCTCGCCCCGGGACCTGTACACGCCCGCTAAGATCAGCAGCCCTACGTAGACGCGCAGGTCGGTCTCGTCCATCCCTTTCCATTCGTCGCCGTATTTTCGTTGACCCTCCCGATTCGGCATCTCCAGGATGATGTTCTCTACCGTCGGCGTGATGAACAGGTGGAACGTCGAGGCTAGGTCACCGGTGCGGGACGTCGCGTGGAGCGTGGGGCCCGGGGGGACCCCGCTTTGAGCCGCAGCAGAGGAGTAGGAAGAGGAGGAGGAGGAGGAGGAGCAGCGGCCCTCCTCTCGGCCATACGCCCTCGAGGACCATGTTATTTCCCCGTTTCTTGACGGGAAGGTCTCTCTTTCCACGAGTCCGGTGGTGTTGCCGTGGTCTTGTCCTTCTTCTTCTTCTTCAAAGGATGACGAATCTGCAGAAGCATCACCCACTGGGTCTTCGTCTTCGTCTTCGTCTTCGTCGTCGTCTTCGTCTTCGTCTTCATCTTTGTATTTGTCTTTGTCTTCGTCTTTGTATTTGTCTTTGTCTTCGTCTTCGTCGACGCCGTCCTCTCTGTCCGCTTCTCGGTCTGGCTCTTTCGCGTCGTCTTCGGGTTCAGAGGATGGTTGCAGGGAGAATAGCTGTTGGAGAACCTGTTCTCTGGTGAAACGCTCCTGACGTGACATCGTGCCATGGTCCAGGAGGGTGGCACATGGAGAATGATGCGCCGGCTTCTTTGTGGGTCTAATGTACCCCCCTAGATTACAATTGGAATCAGGTGTGGGTCTAAATGACCCCCCAGGAGAATTGGATAATGACAATCCTTGGGTCACCCTAACCCTGACCGGCCAGGGCTTGCGGATGATCACACGCATGTATGCACGCACGCACACACACACATACAGACACACACACACACTTTGGGTCAATCCGACCCAGGAACAACACAAGGGTTAAATACTTTTTTCTGCATGGGCACATTGAACTCTTGGGATACTACTGTCAGTACTGACAAACTAGTGTAGTACTAGTACTAGTATTCTGCTTGTGTAAATAAAGATTGAAGACATGACTGCTCCCCAGAAGTGAAGCCAAAGCATTGTGATCGCCCCCTGGTGACTGGCTGCAGTATAGAACATACATGCTGTCTCCTCCATGTTAGTGGGAAGGACATGGACCAATCTAAAAAGTCAAATACCTTTCTCTCAAAGATGGTTTGTGTCATTTTAGGTCGTTCTTTTCAGACTCTATTGTTTATGTTTCTCATAAGTTTGGTTTTAATTAGTTATTTGATCAAATGAAAATTAGATTAAACTTCATGATTGACAGCTGAGGCTGACTCAGGATTGGTCGAGCTCATGTATGGGCGGGACCTTGATACTGTGGCTCCATCTCCAGATCACTACTGTGCAGACTGTGGTTCCAAATGTGAAAGATGGCAACGTTGGTATCCAGGATATTTTGGCTTCATTTCTGGAGAGTGGGAGGAAGTGGAGACGTGTCGTCCATCTTTGGTCGACTCTGCATAAAAGACACAGATCATTTCCTCCATATTGGCCAGTTTGCTCCATTATAAGAGCAACTTCTACAAGGTCCCTCATGTTCCTCACCTCCAACAGTGTGTTTCTCCCTCACTCTGAAGTCTAAAGGGAACTTCCCTGGGTTTTTTGTGAACTGAAAGTTTCCTCATCTTGGCATCGTCATCATCTTAAAATGAAAACCTGCCGACTGGTGATTCACCAGAGAAAATACATGGAGTTAGTTTTATAAATGTATAAGTTCATCTTCTGATTCTCTGATGTGCTCTGTGTTACAGTGGTATGGGGTCACAATGGCTGGGATGTGAGTTGCACTTCTACTGAGATCTGTGCCATCAGAGGATCAACAGTGGACATTAGCTGTACCTACACATACCCATCCATGTTGAATTACCTTGATACTATAGATCAGACAACTTTCTGGTTCATTAAAGAGAGTAATGGGATTCACGTTGATCTAAAGACTGATCCGGAGTATTCAGGTCGTGTGGAGTATCTCCGTGAAAACAACACGTGCACTCTGAGAATCTCTAACCTGAGAGAGAGCGACTCAGCTGTGTACAAGTTCAGGTTCACAACAAACCAACCTACTGGGAGTTTTACTGGTTCAGCTGGAGTCACTCTGTCTGTCACAGGTAACATTTACATTAGAGTCAGTTTGAAATGTTAGTGTGTATGTTGAAATAAAATAACATGTTTGTTCACAGACCCTCAGCTCCAGGTACATGTGAGGAGATCAACAGCCAATCCATATCCTACCTGGACAGAGCTGACCTGTCACAGCAGGTGTCAGCTCCCTGATCATCTTTCCTACGTTTGGTACAATAACAATAATCTTGTTGGACAAAAAAAATACTTTCACCTCCAACACGTTAATGCTGAAGACAGCTATCACTGTGCTATAGAAGGACATGAGCGTTTCCCTTCTCCTACATTGGGTGAGTTTACTCCTCCTCATGAAGCTACAATAATGTGGAAATAATTTAAATTTAAACTTTTAACAAATAATACAGACAGTGTTTTGATTGTATTCTCATCCTGTGTGTTAATATAAACTATCCTTCAGATGCTCCAAAGGTTCCCTCTGTGTCAGTGAGTTCCTCTGGTGAGATCATGGAGGGCAGCTCAGTGACTCTGACCTGCAGCAGTGATGCTAACCCAGCAGCTAATTACACCTGGTACAAGAGAAGAAGAGATAAAAGAGTTCAACCTCTCAGTGAAGAGACACAATTTGTCCTCAGCTCCATCCGGTCGTCAGACTCTGGAGAGTATTACTGCACAGCTGAGAATGAGCTGGGAAGGAGTTCAGCAAACATCTCTATTACTGTGACATGTGAGTGAAACACAGGTTATTAAGTGAAGAGATATTGAATCTGTCCCATTCTTTGTCCTTTACATTTTAAATGTGCAGATATGGGTCGTTTGACTTCTGCCCCATAAATATTCACAGTCAGACCATCAGCAGCACAAAGAGGAATCCACCCAGCGTCTGTTAAAACATCCATAAAGCTTTCACCATCACTAATATCACAGCTGAACATGGTGGAAATTATCAGTGTGAGGCCCAGAACACACGAGGACGTAGTAAGGCCACCTTACATCTGACTGTTGGAGCAGGTGATTTTAGCTCTCTGACTTTTACAGCCTACACCCCCCCCCCTCCTTTTCATTGCACCAGAACCTTAAACCATCAATACTCATATCAAGCCCATCATATTGCACATGAACAATACTGACCGACCAACAGCATCACCTGGCAAACTGAGTCATCAGTCTAACCACACTGCTAATGTCTCCTGTCTGTTGTCTAGTGAAGTCAGTGATGATCATGAATATCCTCAGGCTGACTCTGGTGGTCGTGCTGGTTCCAGTGCTGGTCTGGACTCTGTGGACGAGGTAAAACAATACAAATCCATCAGTTCACCCTCTGCTCTTTTACTGTCTTCTTCAAATGTCTTCAAACACTAGTTTCAGTGTTATGAAGTTCATTTTGTCAAATGTTGTGTTTGTTGTGGTTTTCGATCCAGGATGAAGAAAACTCTGAGCTTGAAATCAGAAGCGAATGAAGCTGTGGAGATGATAGAGGTGAGAGACAGTGAGGCCAAAAGAATGACTCCATATCACTGTTTTCATCTCACTATGTCAGAGAAAGAGATAAAACATTTCTTGGATCAGCTACTTTGTCTGAATCTGCCCCAAAATGTAAAAGGTTCTTTCCATTGACCGTATATTAAAATGGACGTAGACTCTGGGTCTAGAAAGTGAAGTGAATGATCCACTTAGAGTCAAACAGACCATAAAGCACTGCAGGCATTGGGGCATGGATACCGTGTGATTGACAGCTAGTACTGGGTGCAGGTCGCAGGTTTAGGTGGGCGGGCAGTGTCCTTGGGCCCTGAGTCAGGCTCCACCCCCTCTCCTCCAAATATGGTTACTTCTGGTTTCAAAAAACCAAGATGGCGCTGGACAACATGTCAAAAATGGAGGCTTCAAAATGGCAGCTCACAAACCAATGGGTGTTTTTGTGTAATCCTGCTGATGAACAAACAAACGAATGGACAGGGGGCAACTACGTTCAAACTATTTTGAATGAACTGTGATTATATGCAGGTTTCATGAATAAAGTCCAGTGAGGCTTAATATTTTCTCATCTCTCCCCATCAGTCACACAACTGTCCTGAGTATGACGACGCCGCTGCTGCAGCACAGACAGAAGACACAGAGGAGCAGGAAGACCTGGTGTGAAGCCTCAGGTCAGAGCCACTGTGACAAACACAACCAAGATGGATTACTTCAGAGTACATCCGTACAAGCGAGTTTTACAGAAACCATAGTGTGTAGTTAATAAATACAGGAAATCTGTCCAAGCAACAAAATATCTGAGTGCAAGCGCAGAGTTTGAGCACAAGCAGAGCAAATCTAAGCACCAGCAGGAGCTGTGTGAGTGCAAGCGCAGGGTTTTGAGTAAAAACACCACGAAATCTGAACGTGCAAGTCCAGCTCTCAAACTGAAAGACCATGCTTTTGAATAAAAAGGAAAACATTTCCTTTCTACTCATGGTTTCCTGTTTTCTTTTCTCCTCAGGTGCACTGTGATTGGTTGATGAAAGTATGTGAGAGGAAACAGGAAGTATCTCTCTTTCCATCCCCGGTTGCAGCAGCAGCAGTTTGTACAGCATGACCTTTAGAGCAAGAGTATTGTTGTGTTGTTTCTTTTCTTTTCTTTTCTGATGGGTCCAGTCGTCCAGTTTCCGCAGCTTTATTTCTGTGAGCTTTAGTTCTGATGTTGGTTTAGGTTGAAGGAAGATTCTCAGGTCCTACGACCCTTTGTGGGTTGGTGTGTTGGGGTTTCCTTCTTTTGTCCATTTTGCCGGCCTGTTGTTGAAGTTGTTGTCTTTTCTGCAATAAATAGATTTTCTTTTTGCTGTTACCCTCTGAACTATGTTGGACGTCTTGGTGATGAGCCTTTGAGGCTGTGGTAACACCACGTGACTCATCTCGTGTCTTATACATGATATTAATGTGGTTATTACATGGATAATGAATTATTATGTATCGTGATGTTATGATTCTTTCTTAAATAAATGTTTTTGGTCTTTTGTTTTCGCTCCTTATCTATTTGTTTGTTTGTTTTTCAGCAGAATTACACCAGAAAACTAAAAACAGATTTCAAATGTGATGATTAGAAAAGATCAGAGGATCAAAGTCACTTGTTGACCTGCGGAGTAATGGCCTCAGTGCAGTGGAGCTGCTAAGGGGGGCCAGGTGGGGCCAGGAGGGGCCACCTTGATACAGTAAAGGCAATAATCAGAGTTTGTCCTTTTAAGCTTTAGGTGCAGGACACAAGTCTAAACTGAATGAATGTCCAATCAGTGTGGAGAGCACTGTAGTGGAAAATTCAACTGACCAGTGTCTAAGGTATTGGAAATCCCCCTGACCAGGTGTCTCACTGCTGTGATACTGTCTCCCTGACAGGATGGAACCCTTATTTGGTGATGTTTTCTTCCAACTGCTACAGCGGATGGACAGACACAGATGATGATCTCATGTCTTTCATGTCTTTTTTCATATTATGTTTTATGAAACGCCTCTTTGTATAAGTTCTGGCTTTTGTGAACTTGCGGCCAGTTCCACTTTGAGCAACCAGCTTGTTGTGTAACCTCTGCAGAGCTTACTATTAAAAAGACTCAAAGGCAACTCCAGTCTGAGAATTTCATTATTTCAAATCTCAAGATGAATTTCCATCACAGCACTGACCACTGTCATAGACTGACTGTTGTAATTGAAAACCTTATTTTGTAAGTTACAGCACAACTGTAATATCAGTAACAGTCTATAATATTAAATCACTTTCTAAATAAAAACAGATTTCACATTTGTCTGACTGATTTTATTAACTGATGAAAAAGCAGCCATGGACATTGTGGATGTGGAACACTTTGACTTTTAGTTTTCACAATACACCCAGACCACAAAGTTGATCCAAGTTGAAAAGGTAAATAAATTAATTTACTTCATATTTACTTATTAATTTAATTAAAAAACTGAATTCACTAAATTTTGTCAGATTGTTCCAACTTAAAAACGGCAGGTGAAGTTAACTCTCAAAGTAAAACCAGCTAGTCTGATTTAACTGAATAGTTGTGTTTACTCAGGCTACAACCATATAACTGCGTTTCTAAACCAAAACGATCTCTCTCCACGTTCTGCTTGTGCTTTAATGTAGAATCAGACTAATCAGAACAATCAGCTCCAGAGTTGAGGTGGAGTTCATGTGAATTTCACAGTCGGGAACTAATTCTTCTGATTATTCCGACTCCACGTTAACGCACAACCAGAGCACAGTGGGAGGCTCCGCCCATCTAACCCAACAGTCGATGGTTCCTGTGTCGCTCTACTGCTCACGTGCACCTGTGCATGAGCTCATGAAGTCCAGTCTACACAAGTGAACAGTTTTACACGTGTATCAGACAAAACAAGTTTGACTCACATGAGTTGAATCCTCGTGAGAAATGAGTAAAGAACACTAAAGTAATGTAAGTTTACATAATTATGACCTTTTACAATGTATTGTTATGACCCAGTCTTCATATGGACTGGAGCTGTAAATAAACAGGAACTGACTTCTAACATGAGGTTAAAAGAAAGAATAATTCAACATGTTTTTTAAGTCCAGTCTCAAGAAAGTAAAGAAAGTGTTAGATTCACTGTCAGGCTGCAAAACTACTCTCACTGTTATTTGCATGAAATATATTTTAATAAGTTCACGCATCATTTCCAAAACAAAAGAACATTTCTTCATTTTAACGAGGGGATTTACTGGTGTTTGTCCGTTCGTGCATGTTAATGATGTAAAGAGGAAGGAAGCCAAGGTCTTAACTGATCTATGATTTCTATCTGTCATCGTGACTGGCTGACAAACATCGTTTCTCAAGGGTGGAATCTAGCTGCTGATGTGGCTGCACCACAGAGACGTGTGAAGCAACGATGGGTTTGAGAGAAGCAGCGAGTTGCTTTGTCATCTTCCTTCTTTCTGTGTCAGGTACATCTACATTTAGGTACAAATGTTCATCACTTGGACTCAAAGATGAACTGATGAGGTTTTGGTGGTTGAAGGTCAAGGTCACAGTGGCCTCACAAAACATGTTTTTGGCCTCGACGATCATGATAGTGTTAGGGTTAGGGTGACTCTCTCTCTCTCTCTCTCTCTCTCTCTCTCTCTCTCTCTCTCTCTCTCTCTCTCTCTCTCTCTCTCTCTCTCTCTCTCTCTCCCTCTCCCTCTCTCTCTCCATGACGTCCACTACGCCAGCGTCTGCTTCACCCAGAACCGGGCAGATGCCATCTACTCCAACATAGGTCGAGTTGAATCCCAGAGAGAAACTGAGGAAGACGAGGAGGAGGCTGAATACAGCGCTGTTCGATTTGACAGTGCAACAGGGTGAGCAGCTCCACACGTGAACATTTTCATCACTACACTTATTGAGGTTAAAAACTGTGGGTGTGAGTGGTTTATTCTGCCCTTCACAGAACAAGACGTGAAGAAGAGGGGGACGATTCATCTGCAGTGTACAGCACAGTCACCAAACACTGAAGAAACACAACATGAATCTGTTGTTTATGGATTTTACAGCCTCACGGAACCAGAAGAAATAAAACATATAGACATGTGCAGTGTTTGTAAAGGTTTGTTTTCTTTCTTGATGGGTTGGTTAACCCAGATTACAAATTCTCTCACTTCTCTCTTTGGAAGCCACGAAAGGTAAAGGTAAGAAAGTTGTTCTTCTTCTCCCACAATTGAAAATATTTCCCAGACTCAACCAGGTGTAGAGTTAGCCTCAGGTTAGGCTAACGCTAACCGTAATGTATGTTACTGTCAAAATGTTACAAATAACAATAAGATTATTATAAATTGTAATTAGTTGTAACTCTTTCTCAATCGTGCCGTGTCGGACGGTTGAGAAAAGTAAACCGCTGCGTCCACTGGCTGGATCGAGGGGGGGCAGGCCTGTTCAACGCTGCTTACAGCTTCAGTTGAGGATGATTCAGGTTTGGTGTGAACAGCCACTAAAGTCGTTTCTAACACTCTGTTAAATGAAGAAATTCACAGTTTGTACAAACCACAGTTTAATCTTCCACCATCGGGCTCAGGAAGCATGTAAGTGTAGAGAGGAAGGAAGGGGGGGGGTGTTTATCAGTTTAAATTGATCTTTCTCTTACAGAATCTGTCTTTATTCTCAGACTCTTCTGTGTTGGAGGTAGACGTGTCTGTGATGTGACTGAGTTTCATCTTGTGCACATTATTTATCTGTGGATGTTTTTATTGTTTGAAGTCACAGACGAGAGCAGCAGCTACTATGAGTGTAACTGCAGCAGCCAGTGGATTTGTTGTCCTTCTTCTCACTGTGACAGGTACTGTACCTACATTCATGTTTCACTCTATTTACACTGGACTTCTGATTCACCTGAAGTGAGTTTGAGAAAGAAAGTAAAAATATAAATGAACCATTCATTCATTTTCAGATCACCACCTGTAAAGTGATGCAGAAAGAAAATATATGAAGGAATTATCATCAGTATTATTTTGTACCTTTGTTTAGAAGTTTCTATCGTCTACAGCTCAAAGTATTACAGAGGCTGAAACATGTTATTATTATTATTATTATTATTTATTATTATTATTATTATTATTATTATTATTATCATCATAACTGAGTTCCTCTCCTCTCGAGAGAATTGTCATCAGTGTGTGGAGTCATCAGTTGAAATGCTATGGAATGCTGCTCATGGAAATGTGTTTCTTTTCTACAGAAAGTAAAAAGTAAACTAAGTGTTCTCTGGTGTCGTTATGAATCTGATTCTCTGTGTTACAGTGGTACAGTGTGAGAATGGCTGGGATGTGAGTTACACTTCTACTGAGATCTGTGCCGTCAGAGGATCAACAGTGGACATTACCTGTACCTACACATACCCATCCACATTTAATAACCATGATACTACAGTTCAGGAAACTTTCTGGTTCATTCAAGAGAGTAATGGGATTCACGTTGATCTAAGGACTGATCCGGAGTATTCAGGTCGTGTGGAGTATCTCTGTGGAAACAACACATGCATTCTGAGAATCTCTAACCTGACAGAGAGCGACTCAGCTGTGTACAAGTTCAGGTTCACAACTAACCAACCTACTGGGAGTTTAACTGGTTCAGCTGGAGTCACTCTGTCTGTCACAGGTAACATTTACATCTGAACATTGATTCATTTATTTCCTACATCTTGTTTGGTTCACTTGAGTGTGTCTGTGCACTTTTATATGCATGTGTGTGTTGTCAGTTTGGACTTAAATGTATTCCTTATTCTCACACACAGATTTGCATGTGCAGGTGAGCACATCAGTGAAGGGTGACTCTTATAACCGGGCAGAGCTCAGGTGTCAGAGCAGTTGTCGTCTTCCTGATCCTCTGAACTACGTCTGGTACAAGAATCAACAGCAGATGAAGGAAGGAGCATCTTATACAGATACATTTTATCATACAGACAGAGTTTCCTGTGCTGTTAAAGGACACGAGGATTTCCGCTCTCCGTCAATGTGTGAGTTTAATCTACAGTATTTCACTAACAGCACCATCTGCTGGAGTATTTGAGATGATGCATTGTACCATAACTTCATGTGTCTTTAAATACTTTTTTCTGCATGGGCACATTGAACTCTTGGGATACTACTGTCAGTACTGACAAACTAGTGTAGTACTAGTACTAGTATTCTGCTTCTGTAAATAAAGATGGAAGACATGACTGCTCCCCAGAAGTGAAGCCAAAGCATTGTGATCGCCCCCTGGTGGCTGGCTGCAGTATAGAACATACATGCTGTCTCCTCCATGTTAGTGGGAAGGACATGGACCAATCTAAAAGGTCAAATACATTTTTCTCAAAGATGGTTTCTGTCATTTTAGGTCATTCTTATCACATTCTATTGTTGATGTTTCTCATAAGTTTGGTTTTAATTAGTTATTTGATCAAATGAAAATTAGATTAAACTTCATGATTGACAGCTGAGGCTGACTCAGGATTGGTCGAGCTCATGTATGGGCGGGACCTTGATACTGTGGCTCCATCTCCAGATCACTACTGTGCAGACTGTGGTTCCAAATGTGAAAGATGGCAGCGTTGGTATCCAGGATATTTTGGCTTCATTTCTGGAGAGTGGGAGGAAGTGGAGACGTGTCGTCCATCTTTGGTCGACTCTGCATAAAAGACACAGATCATTTCCTCCATATTTGCCAGTTTGCTCCTGTAATGGCAGATTTTGCATTTGTGTAATGTTTAATAGAAGAACAGATATGTATTTAGAAGAAGTAGATAACAAATGTGTTTCTGTGACTTACAAAAGTTGCAGAGGGGACTATAAGTGTTTATGGCCCCCACATGTGTGTCTTAGCAAATGCTTCACTGCAGGGGTTACTTAGTGTGTCTGATAGAGATGGGTGAGGGGAACTCTGCATTGTATACAGGACTGGGGTCTTTTGATGTTGTAAATCTAGATAGGGGATCTCGGAGACAGATTGTCTCACACCAGAAAGGCACACCAGGGGGGTGAGACGGAGATCTGAGACAGGAACTCTGCCCAACCTGGTCAGACATCAAGAGACTGAAGAATACCTTGCTCCTCGCAGGAGGGGCTTCTGATTGTATAAGTGAAGTGATTCTCCTGTGCTCTGTGCTCATTCTATACACGTCACACTAGGTGGCTGTGTGGGGTGAGCCCACCTGCAGGTGTTAGAATTGAACTTTCCTAGAGACAATGTTATGTGTGTATTATTATACAATAGAGTATCATTATTAAACAGAAACTGCTGCCACCACAATTTTGGCGTTGTCGGCAGGATCACTCGTGTGAGCAGACACTCTGGATCTCAACGCTGAGGAAAGTCTGGGACTCATACTCTCAACAAAATGAGGGCCGAAAGCTTGAGAGCCAGGAGTGCACTCACTGAGGTGATCCAACGGACCTGGTCTGGAAAACAAGCATTGTCTCTAGGTAAGTAAAATTAAAATGTTATGATCTATTAGGAAAAGATCCAGGAAAAGAGATTCACTCATTCATTGTATTGAGGGACAGACGTGTCTGCATGGCAAGGTTTTGGAAATCGGTGTAGGATCCATGAAGCTTCGGTTTCGATCTTTAGGAAAAGGTCAAATATTATAGATAAGATTGGGCTCTGATGTCGGGCTCATGACTAGTAGTTATTATTAATATATAGTAATATTATTATTATTTGGAATAGAGGTGTAGCTGGGACGGAAGGACCAAGGCCAGGTCCGGATCGTCTCAGTACAGCAATCTGTTGAAAATCTGATAATTCCAGTACATTTTATACCTGCATGTGAGGTGCTAAAGAGAAGTGTGAATATGAGATTTCTCTAAGGCATTATATCAGGCAGAGTATTTTAAATGTATTAAGGAATCAAAACGTAGGAACAATAATGGAGAAATTTGCCAAGTGATCAGGAATTACAAGAGGTAATTACAATTGACAACATTATATTGGAGATGGTTTTTTATTGTTCCTTACAAAAGCATTTTTTGAAGGTTGGGTTGAAGGTTAAAAGCATTTTGGTGTTGGTTGAAGGTTTAAGGTTACTAACACTAAAACACTAATAAACTAAACTTAACAAATTTTGTTGATGGATATGTGTGACTGTGAAAGAAGAAACATGTAGAATTTGATGAAACTAAACTGAGTATTTAAGCTGAGGATTTCAGCTGAGAAAGAGGAGAAAAGAAAAAGAGAGGAATCTGAGAATCCTCGAACTGGAGAAAAAGGTGAGTATATGTTTAAATATATTTGGGGTATAATTGGGTTTTAAAAGCTAATAGTAAAAGGAAAAATAAAAAAACCTCATAATAAATCTTAAAATAATTTTTTTAAGAGATAGAAACGATTTGGTTAAAAAATTAAATTAAGAGACTTTTAAGTTCTTTTCCCATATAAGCAGAACTTTATTTTCCAAATTTCGTATTCTGCTGAACAAACCAGAGTTTAAATTTATAAAATAAGAGTCGGGTTCACAATTGCTGAGACAACCTATTTGAGAAAATAGGTTTAAAAATAGAGAGGATGTCTTTTCCGAGCATGGGAAGTTTGAGTTTAAATTATCTTTGGTAACTAAAAACTAAACTGCGTGTGAAAAGAGAGAAATAAAAAGAATAAGAACGAAGTAGAGAGGACAAAGAAAAAGGAAAATGAAAGTAGGGATATTTGTGCTGGATTGAAGAGTGTATGGATGTTGTTTAACTGAAGTGAATATGCAGGAACTGAAATAATCTCCAGTCTCAGTGTTTCCGACTAGATTCTGATCTGGACTCAGCTCCACCAAGAGGTGGGCAAGAGAATGCCCTGGGAAATAGAAACAGTGCGATTGATTAGCGGTGAGCTGGGGACAGTGAAGGAATTCATCTGGTGAGGACACTGAGATGGAGAGAGAGAGTTTCAAGCACGTCACTAAAGTAAGAACACGGTTACACACACACCATGTGAATTAATGTTAGACATAGAACAGATGATTAAGATTGCTATTGACCATTGTGAGCTTGATTAGAAGATCAGTAGAGAGAGGCCTACTGTACTTTATGCTAAATATTTTCACAATGATGTGTATAAACTAATGCCCGAACACACAAATCACAGTGAGTGGTAGAAACATCACATATATTTGTAGATTCAGGAACCGGAATCAGTTAATAAATGTGAAGAGTGTGATCTTACTCCTAAAATGAATGTTGGATATCTCATAATGATTGGAGCAACAGGTCTATCAACAGTGATAGAGAGATGCACTGTACAATTGCTATTTTTCATCATGTGGTTGAAGGAGATTGTTTAAGATTCATTTTTGTTGTTACCACACTGCCTGATAAATCTTATGGGTAAAGATTTGATGTGTTCATTGAGTGGTATGTTAAATTTAAACACCGCAGGGCATTAGAGGTAACTGGAGTCTAAATAACATCTGCATTTGTTTGATAGAGAAAGGGGGATTTGACACTAGCATATCAATGGGAGGTCTAGACTCTTTTCTACTCTCTGGAAGTAACACCCTCTTGCGAAAGGCAGAGGCAGAGAGACTTCAGACAAATGTGAACATAGATGTTATTTACTCAGAGAAGCGGACTTTTAAGTAAGAGCAAATTAAGTTAAGAAGGTTATAGAGGATGTGAAGTAAAGAAAGGATAAAGTAAGTTGGTTGTATTGAGATAGTAAATACTGTGTTGTCTTAGTAGTTTTGATAGACTCATTGGCTAAAAGATTTGTTAAAATATCAACTTTTGATTAAAATACTACTGGAGGAAAAGACATTTAATACCAATAAGGTATTTTAAAGAGGGTTAAAGGTTAATCGCAAACGATTTTCCATAGTGATAAATGAAATTAGGAGTGTTGAACTCATTCCTGAATGTGGTAAATTTTTTGATAAAATATATTACGATTTTTAGTTTTGGTGTAAACATTAATGATATTCCTGAGTTGAAACAGGTACCGTCATGTTTGTGGACCGGGCACAAATATGTTTTGGGTCTGATCAAGGGATAAGACCCAAATAGAAAAGAATATCTGAATCCTCGTATGGAATATGTAAAGATTGTCTGTTAACACACTACTTTTTTTCCTGTAAGGAAAAACAAAGGAAGCAGAGCTTCAAACAATGTTTTAGAGTTTCGACAACTGCTGAGAGAGCTGTGATATTTGATGTGTGATATGTGACGCTGTGATATATGACTTTACTGGTGCCAATATGCTGATAGGGTGATTTTGCTTGAGCAAAATACCTCCCACCTTTTAACAACCAGGTGGCTCAGATATGGGACAGTATTGCCTTAGATGATAGACATCACTATTTAGAGATGCAATGTTTTTAACTATGCGACTCTCTTCCCTACATCAGTAGGGATAGCCACATGATTGCGTAGCAGTTTTTCTTAACTAAAGAGAAAAAAGTTTTTTCTCCTAGTTTAGAATTAGATTTAAAGGATAAACAGCTAATTATGCAGAAGTGATAGTTGTTTGGTGATAAGTTCAGCATCAAAGGATGCAGCAACTGAGATAACCAAGTGGGTTTACGACTGTGTGATACAATAGAGGCTAAACCACTCCCATCACACTATTGTGCATTGACTGAAGAATGCAAATATGCTAGAGACAAGAGTGTCAAGAGCAACACTAATAGCAGGTTTGCATGGGGGTGGCATGTGATTTTGGCCGAGTTGATTGAATAGGAGATTCATGAACCTATTTCACTTCACACTCATCTGTGTGCTGATAGATGCTGTGTTATCATGCAAACTGTATGCAGTCTGCAAATGAGGAGAGCGTATTAAAGATTTTTAATGATTAACTTAATGTAGGTTATAGGAGCTATAAACAAGGGTCAATCGCAATTAAATAATTTTGTAAGAATACAGATTTTATTTACTACGTTTAAGGAATAAACTGGTTGGTGGATAACAGTTTGTTTGGTGGTTGACAGACTTATGATGTGGGTCACATGGATGATATTGTTTAACCTATGTATGTTTCTTCATTAGTTTGAATTGACACATGACTGTAGTCAGTGTGTCAAAAGGGAGGAATATAGATATAGATATATTGGGTGTACAAAACAACACTCTAAACAATACTCAATAAAACTTTTTTATCTGAGTCGTGTAATTGAATTACAATGAAAATAGGTAAAGAAATCCAGATTCCACAAAGTAAACAATCCACCACCAAACGAGCAGTTGATCATTTATAGAGGAATTTGATAAAGATTAAATTGAATTAAGTAAGTTAGATAAATAAATAAATACTGTCTTGTTCTTGTTGACATGTATGCTATGCAAGTAGAAGCTTTCCCCACATCTAAACAGGATTCTTCAGCAGTGGCGCAGACACTGCTCGGAGAACTCATTCCACGTTGGGAAATTCCAAAAAGATGTCCACTGATAATGGTACCCCATTTGTAAGCACAGCTTTGAGGATGCTGGTGAGTATGGGTATCGACACGAGGCAACATTGTGCCTATCATCCCGCCAGTGGCGGGGCAGTGGAAAGAAACAAACTGTGGAAGGAGACAACAGCACATTGAAAAACGAACGGGTAGATATTGTATAAATCCGTCCCCTGTACTCTTTAAAATCCACAGGCAGGTGATGGACTCCCTACCGAAATCCATAGACAGGGAACTGCATGATCTGAGACCAGGAGACAGGATTGTGGTGAAGGACGTGAGAAGGAAACCAGGAGAGCACGTCGATGGAACGAGTGCAAACCAAGTGCCTCTCACCACACAGACGGAAGTGAAGGTCAACCTGGAGACATGCAAGCCATTGAAGGAGGATTTCCGGAGCCACGAGTGGATTCTACAGGACGGGGTGTGCGTTGTGTCAGTGTGCGAGCCTTCAGCCTTCAATTGTTTTGTGTTTGCAAGGGAGAGGTGTGGAAATGATTAGGGCCACACGTCTCTAATCTCAAGAAGAGGCAACACTTTGAAGAGGGGTTGGCGAGGGCACTGCTGATACAATAGCGCCGAGGGGAAAACAACGACACCTGATGGGACGACTGGGATGCAGTTCGAGGAAAAGATGGTTTCCTGTTCATGAACACCGTCATCGTCGTCCTGCCACCAATAATGTGGCATGTGAAACCTTGGCAGGAAGAAAAACACGAAATATAACCTGAGCATCAAAGTCAGGACAAAAGGAGAACTCATGTTCAACTTCCCTGATGAACTGACAAAGCCTGGAGAATGCATGGTTTGAGACCATGAAAACATCAGAGACCCAAGCTCATTTACAGATTCAACTCATTGTGTGTAATCAAGAGATGAGAGTTCCACAGTGTGAGTGTCTCCAGATGAAAGGTTTTGGAGGACTTGCCCCGGGGGAGCACTGTGAAGAACACACACAAACAGATGAGTTTGCTCTGGATATGGAAGATTAACATCTTTAGAGGGGGGCTGGGTTTCCAACTCTTTCTCCCACTGTCTAGGGTCAGGAATGACTCTGCATCACAGGATGGCTTTGAGAAAAGATGCTAGCCAAGAAGGTGTTTGTCACATAATCAGGACGAATTGTGGCACATACACAGTGAACATTTTTGACAATATGATGCATATCGTTTCAAATTTTAAATGACCTATTGTCCAGAGAAAGAACAAGGACACTCAGATTCCTGAAGGGCGGAATTGATGGTCACGCCTACTTTTGAATGATTGCAAAATATGTTATTGAAGTTTGTTGAAACCTATTTGGATTTTCATGTGTGTACTAGTGTTGTTGAACTGTTGTATTGTCTTTTGAGTTTAAGACTATGGTTATTTCCTTAATCAAGTCTATGATTGGACAATATGTTCAACTTCCTGAAACTCATCTATCCGGGATGTTTCCTTCCAGGATGATGAGATGGTATAAAGATGTATAAAGGATATTGAGCCTTTTAGGCTCAAAGGGGAATTGTAATGGCAGATTTTGCATTTGTGTAATGTTTAATAGAAGAACAGATATGTATTTAGAAGAAGTAGATAACAAATGTGTTTCTGTGACTTACAAAAGTTGCAGAGGGGACTATAAGTGTTTATGGCCCCCACATGTGTGTCTTAGCAAATGCTTCACTGCAGGGGTTACTTAGTGTGTCTGATAGAGATGGGTGAGGGAACTCTGCATTGTATACAGGACTGGGGTCTTTTGATGTTGTAGATCTAGATAGGGATCTCGAGACAGATTGTCTCACACCAGAGAGGCACACCAGGGGTTAGGGACGGAGATCTGAGACAGGAACTCTGCCCAACCTGGTCAGACATCAAGAGACTGAAGTATACCTTTGGCTCTCGCGGGAGGGGCTTCTGATTGTATAAGTGAAGTGATTCTCCTGTGCTCTGTGCTCATTCTATACACGTCACACTAGGTGGCTGTGTGGGGTGAGCCCACCTGCAGGTGTTAGAATTGAACTTTCCTAGAGACAATGTTATGTGTGTATTATTATACAATAGAGTATCATTATTAAACAGAAACTGCCACCACACCCCTTTATAAGAGCAACTTCTACAAGGTCCCTCATGTTCCTCACCTCCAACAGTGTGTTTCTCCCTCACTCTGAAGTCTAAAGAACCATGGCCCAACAGTTTTATAAATGTATAAGTTCATCTTCTGATTCTCTGATGTGCTCTGTGTTACAGTGGTAAGGAGTCAGATTGACTGGGGTGTGAGTTGCACTTCTACTGAGATCTGTGCCATCAGAGGATCAACAGTGGACATTACCTGTACTCACACATACCCATCCATGTTGAATTACCATGATACTACAGTTCAGAACATTTCCTGTTCTATTCAAGAGAGTAATTGGCTGCACGTTGAACTAAGGTCTGATCCGGAGTATTCAGGTCGTGTGGAGTATCTCTCTGAAAACAACAAGTACACTCTGAGAATCTCTAACCTGACAGAGAGCGACTCAGCTGTGTACATGTTCATGTTCAATGCTCCAGTCACTCTGTCTGTCACAGGTAACATTTACATTAGAGTCAGTTTGAAATGTTGGTGTGTATGTTGAAATAAAATCACATGTTTGTTCACAGTCCCTCAGCTCCAGGTACATGTGAGGAGATCAACAGCCAATCCATATTCTTACCTTGGACAGAGCTGACCTTGTCACAGCAGGTGTCAGCTCCTCGATCATCTTTCCTACGTTTGGTACAATAACAATAAACTTGTTGGACAAAAATACTTTCACCTCCAACACGCAATGCTGGAAGACAGCTATCACTGTGCTATAGAAGGACATGAGCGTTTCCCTTCTCCACATTGTGTGAGTTTACCCTCCTCATGAAGCTACAATAATGTGGAAATAATTTGTAATTTAAACTTTTAACAAATAATACAGACAGTGTTTTGATTGTATTCTCATCCTGTGTGTTAATATAAACTATCCTTCAGATGCTCCAAAGGTTCCTCTGTGTCAGTGAGTTCCTCTGCAGAGATCATGGAGGGCAGCTCAGTGAATCTGACCTGCAGCAGTGATGCTAACTCCAGCAGCTAATTACACCTGTACAAGAGAAGTGAGATAAAAGTTCAACTCTCTCAGTGGAGAGACACAATTTGTCCTCAGCTCCATCCGGTCAAGGCCAGACTCTGGAGAGTATTACTGCACAGCTGAGAATGAGCTGGAAGGAGTCTATAACACTTATTACTGTGACATGTGAGTGAAACACAGGTTATGGAAGAAGAGATATTGAATCTGTCACATTCTTTGTCCTTTACATTTTAAATGTGCAGATATGGGGTCGCTTGACTTTTGCCCCATAAATATTCACAGTCAGACCATCAGCAGCACAAAGAGGAATCACCCAGCGTCTGTTAAAACATCCATAAAGCCACATCCTCAGTAAACTTGAAAGATATTTCCTCTTCACTGTGCACATTCACGTGACGAGCAAACAGCTCTCAGCAGACAGACAGTGGTGAAAACAAAACCCTGCTCCTGTGCACACGTCACACATACACCTCCCAGCAGGGGGAGCAGTGGCTCATTAACATTTAAGAGACACGCCCACAAACAGGCCACTCTGAACAGGGCTCTTTCACACGTTTAATAGGAAGAAACTTGTCTAATTGTGAAAAGGGTCATAATATGTCACGTTTAAGTCCACGCATAAACTGGACTCTGGGTTTGTAAATCTGTGGACATTCAGGGAGTCTGGAACAGTAGTGCAACAGGAAAATCACTGAGAAAAATCCCTCTCTACTTAACAACATGAGAATTTACCTGTGTCAGTTTAAAACCTTGCTGTTGTAACTCAGTGCCTCCACTCACCTGAGAACCTTGACTTTATCACATCGGGCACATATATGTCCCCAAATGTTAAACACAATGTCTGTCATCTGTTATCATCATTCTGTTTTCACACATACAGACGCCCGGTTTCCCTCTGTGTCAGTGAGTCCTCTGGTGAGATCATGGAGGCAGCCGGTGACTCTGACCTGCAGCAGTGACAACCCAGCAGCATTCACACCTGGTCCAAGGAGGACGAGACTCACCAAAAGCATCAGGACAAATCTTCACCATCACTAATATCACAGCTGAACATGGTGGAAATTATCAGTGTCAGGTCCAGAACACACGAGACGTAGTAAGGCCACCTACATCTGACTGTTGGAGCAGGTGATTTTAGCTCTCTGACTTTTAGAGCCCACACCCCCCTCCTTTTCATTGCACCAGAACCTTAAACCATCAATACTCTGATTTAGATGTGTCACAGCTGTATATCGCCCATCATATTGCACATGAACAATACTGACCGACCTCAACAGCATCACCTCTGGCAACCGAGTCACTCGGGGTCTAACCACACTGCTAATGTCTCCTGTCTGTTGTCCAGGGAAGTCAGTGATGATCATGAATATCCTCAGGCTGACTCTGGTGGTCGTGCTGGTTCCAGTGCTGGTCTGGACTCCCTGTGACGAGGCAAAACAATACAAATCCATCAGCTCACCCTCTGCCTTTATCGTCTTCAAATGTCTTCAAACACTAGTTTCAGTGTTATGAAGTTCATTTGTCAAATGTTGTGTTTGTTGTGGTTTCTCGATCCAGGATGAAGAAAACTCTGGAGCTTGAAATCAGTTTAATGAAGTTGTGAGATGATAGAGGTGAGAGACAGTGAGGGCTAAAAGAATGACTCCATATCACTGTTTTCATCCTCACAAATGTTAGAGAAAGAGATAAAACATTTCTTGATCAGCTACTTTGTCTGAATCTGCTCCTAAAATGTAAAAAGGTTCTTTTCCATTGACCCTGTGATATTAAAAAAATGGACGTAGACTCTGTCTAGAAAGTGAAGTGAATGATCCACTTAGAAATAAACAGACCATAAAGCACTGCAGGCATTGGGGCATGATACCATGATTGGATAGCTAGTACTGGGTGCAGGTCGTGAGGTTTAGGTGGGCGTGGCTGTGTCCTTGGCCCCTGAGTCAGGCTCCACCCTCTTCTCCAAATATGGTTACTTCTGGTTTCAAAACCAAGATGGCGCTGGACAACATGTCAAAAAATGGAGGATTCAAAATGGCAGCTCACAAACCAATGGGTGACGCCACGTTGACACTTCTTTCTGGCCCATGTCCCATCCTTCCACCAAGTTTTGTGGAAATCAGTTTATCAGCTTTGTGTAATCCTGCTGATGAACAAACAAACGAATGGGACAGGGGGCGCACAACCTTCAAACTATTTTGAATGAACTGTGATTATATGCAGGTTTCATGAATAAAGTCCAGTGAGGCTTAATATTTTCATCTCTCCCCATCAGTCACACAACTGTCCTGGAGTATGACGCACGCCGCCGCTGCAGCACAGACAGGAAGACACAGAGGCAGGAAGACCTGGTGAAGCTCAGGTCAGGAGCCACTGTGACAAACACAACCAAGATGGGACGACTTCAGAGTACATCCGTACAAGAGAGTTTTACAGAAACCATAGTGTGTAGTTATTAAATACAGGAAATCTGTCCAAGCCACAAAATATCTGGGTAAGCGCAGAGTTTGAGCACAAGCAGAGCACCAAGGCCTCAGCAGTGAGCTGTGTGAGTGCAAGCGCAGGGCTTTGAGTAAAAAACACCACGAAATCTGAACGTGCAAGTCCAGCCTCAAACTGAAAGATCATGCTTGAATAAAGAGGAAAACACCCACACATTTCCTTTCTACCATGGTTTCCTCGTTTTCTTTATCTCCTCAGGTGCACTGTGATTGGTTGAAATATGTGAGAGGAAACAGAAGTATCTCTTTCCATGCCCAGTTGCAGCAGCAGCAGTTTGTACAGCATGACCTTTGTGAGCAAGAGTATTGTTGTGTTGTTTTTCTTTTTCTTTTTCTGGGATGGGTCCAGTCAGCCCAGTTTCCGCAGCTTTATTTCTGTGAGTTTAGTTCTGATGTTGGTTTAGGTTGAAGGGAAGATTCTCAGGTCCTACGACTCCTTTGTGGTTGGTGTGTTGGTTTCTTCTTTTGTCCATTTTGCCGGCCTGTTGTTGAGTTGTTGTCTTTTTCTGCAATAAATAGATTTTCTTTTTGCTGTTACCCTTCTGGAACTATGTTGACGCCTTGGTGATGAGCCTGAGGCTGTGGCAACACCACGTGACTCATCTCGTGTCTTATACATGATATTAATGTGGTTATTACATGGATAATGAATTATTATGTATTGTGATTTATGATTCTTTCTTAAATAAATGTTTTTGGTCTTTTGTTTTACCCTTATCTATTTGTTTGTTTGTTTTTCAGCAGAATTACACCAGAAAACTAAAAACAGATTTTTCCTCAAAGCCCGTTTGCATCAATCAATCAATCAATCAATCAAATTTCATTTGTATGCCATAATTCACAAACTGCAATTGACTTATAGGTTTAACAATAAAAAGATATCTCTGCAGCTTCTCAATCTCATGTAAACAGAGACAAACCCACAAAAACCCTTAATAAATAAGAACCCTGATGAGATCACCATGGAGATCCGTCCAGGACTGGACAAAGAGGCAAAATAGATTAAGAGAACATCAAGATAAAGGTTTTAGCAGCATTGATAAGGGTAAACATTTTGAGTACATAACTGAAGGTCAGTGAACTGGTGGATTAACAAGCCACATGGTCGAGTGTCTGAGGAGAAATACTATGTATCGAGCAGTCCTGCTGCAATCACAGTCTGTGGTCAGCAGCCAGCACGATCATGATCCACCATCAAGATCGGATGCCACCATAGTCCACAGTCATTACACTGCCGCCATTAGATCCATCATCAGCTGCCACCCTCGGGTCGCGGGCCCACCACCAGTATCTGGATGCTGGGAATACCGATAAAGGATCCGCTTATTATCACGATCAGCCAGCACGATGCAGAATCCGCCATACTGGATCCACCATTACGACTCCTGATACTTGATCCACAGATCCTAATCCATGATGTGGCCACAGCCGTGCCCTGGATCTGGCGAGCGATAAGGCAAAGGGACTGGGAAGAAGTCCAGCTGCAACAACATGGGCTGATGGGATGATGAATTACTTTTGATGTGATAACGATTGAGAAGAGGTGAGAAGCTGGAAAGAGAAGCTCCTGCGGTGTCATGTGTGTCCCCCCGACCTTTCTAGACTCATAGCAGCTTCAACTAAGAGTTATATTCAGGACAAGCCTGACCGGCTCTAATCAAGCTTTATCAAAAAGGAAGGTTTTAAGCCTACCTAAATTCCACAGATGGTGTCTGCCCTCCCGAACTGAAAGTGGGAGATGATTCCACAGGAGAGTGAGCCATGCCAGCTCTGGCTCCTCCTCTACTTTTAGAGACTTTAGGGACGACAGCCTGAATTCCTGGGAGCCGCAGCGCCAGTGGGCTGATGGGCACTAACAGCTCTTTAAGATATACGGTGCCATATTGTTAAGGGCCTTGAAGGTGAGAGGAGAATTTTTAAATTTATTCTAGATTTAACTGAAGTCAGTGTAGCTAAGCCAATACTGAGACATGTGTGCTCTCTTTTCTTGGTTCTTGTCAGGACACGTGCTGCGGATTTGGACAAGCTGCAGCCTTAATCACTTTTACTGCTGGAGCCTGAGAATAAGGAATTACAATAATCCAGTCTGGGACAAACAAAGGCCTGGACTCGTTTTTCACCCTTTTGAGAAAGGACATGTCTGATTTTGGAGATATTACGCAAGTGGAAAAAGGCGGTCCTAGAAATTTGTTTTAAGTGTGAATTAAAGGATAAATCAGGATCGAAGATCACTCCCAGGTTCCTGACTGTTTCACTTCCTCTGGAAGCAAAGACGATGTTGTCTAGTGCAGCTTCATCATTAGATACAATGTATCGCTAAGGTGTTAAGTATTAGAACCTCTGTTTTATCTGAGTTTAATAAGAGAAAATTGCGTGGTCATCCAGGTTTTTATGTCCTTGAGACATGCTTGGAGTTTAGTTATTTGATTAATTTGTTCAGGTTTTATTGACAAGTATAACTGGGTGTCATCCGCACAGCAGTGAAATTTAGCGAGTGTGTCCTGAGATAGCCATCCCAACAGTCGATGGTTCCTGTGTCGGCTCTACTGCTCACGTGCACCTGTGCATGAGCTCATGAAGTCCAGTCTACACAAGTGAACAGTTTACTGTAGCAGACAAAATGTGTTTGACCTACATGAGTTGAATCTCGTGAGAAATGAGTAAAGAACACTAAAGCAATGTAAGTTTGTATAATTATGACCTTTACGATGTATTGTTATGACCCAGTGTTCATATGGGCTGGAGGTGTAAATAAACAGGAACTGACTTCTTAACATGAGGTGAAAAGAAAGAATAATTCAACATGTTTTTTAAGTCCAGTCTCAAGAAAGTAAAGAAAGTGTTAGATTCACTGTCAGGCTGCAAAACTACTCTCACTGTTATTTGCATGAAATATATTTTAACAAGTTCACGCATCATTTTGCAAAATAAAAGAACATTTCTTCATTTTAACGAGGGGATTTACTGGTGTTTGTCCGTTTCGCATGCTAATAATGTAAAGAGGAAGGAAGCCAAGGTCTTAAATTGATCTATGATTTCTATCTGTCATCGTGACTGGCTGACAAACATCGCTTTCAAGGGTGGAATCTAGCTGTTGATGTGGCTGCACCACAGAGACGTGTGAAGCAACGATGGGTTTGGAGAGAAGCAGCGAGTTGCTTTGTCATCTTCCTTCTTTCTCAGTCAGGCACATCTACATTTAGGCACAAAATGTTCATCACTTGACCTCAAAGATGAACTGATGAGGTTTCAGGTTGAAGGTCAAGGTCACAGTGGCCTCACAAAACATGTTTTTGGCCTCTCGATCATGATAGGTTAGGCTGTCTCTCACTCTCTTTCTCTCTCTCTCTCTCTCTCTCTCTCTCTCTCTCTCTCTCTCTTTCCTCTCCCTCTCTCTCTCCATGACGCCCACTACGCCTCAGCCTGCTTCACCCTGAACCGGCAGATGCTTATCTACTCCAACATAGGTCGAAGTTCAACCCCAGAGAGAAACTGAGGAAGATTTATGGGAGGAGGCTGAATACAGCGCTGTTCAATTTGACAGTGCAACAGGGGTGAGCAGCTCCACGTGAACATTTTCATCACTACACTTTATTGAGGTTAAAACGTCAGGTGTGAGTGGTTTATGGTCTCTGCCTCTTCACAGAACAAGACGTAAGAAGAGGGGGACGATTCATCTGCAGTGTACAGCACAGTCACCAAACACTGAAGAAACAATAACATGAATCTGTTGTTTCGGATTTACAGCTCACGTAACCAGAAGAAATAAAACATAGACATGTGCAGTGTTTGTAAAGGTTTGTTTTCTTTCTTGATGGGCTGGTTAACCCAGATTACAAATTCCTCTCTACTTCACTTTGGAAGTCACGAAAGGCAAAGGTCAGAAAGGTCTTTCTCCTATAATTGCGTGGCCATTTCCCCAGACTCAATCCAGGTGTAGAGTTAGCCTCAGGTTAGGCTAACGCTAACTGTAATGTATGCTACTGTCAAAATGTTACAAACAATAAGATTATTATAAATTGTAATTAGTTGTAACTTCTTTTCAATCGTGCCGGTCGGACGGCTGGAGAAAAGTAAAACCGCTGCGCCCACTGGCTGGATCGAGGGGGCAGGCCTGCTCAACGCTGCTTACAGCCAGTTGAGGATGATTCAGGCTTGTGAACAGCCACTAAAGTCGTTTCTAACACTCTGTTAAATGAAGAAATTCACAGTTTGTACAAACCACAGTTTAATCTTCCACCACTGGCCCAGGGATGCATAAAGTGTAGAGAGGAAGGAAGGGGGTGTTTATCATTAAATTGATCTTTCTCTGACAGAATCTGCTCCTTATTCTCAGACTCTTCTGTGTTGAGGTGACGTGTCTGTGATGTGACTGAGTTTCCTTCATCTCGCATTAGCTATTTTATCTGTGGACGTTTTTATTGTTTGAAGTCACAGACGAGCAGCAGCTGTATTGGCGAGTGTAACTGCAGTAGTTGTGCGGATTTGTTGTCCTTCTTCTCACTGTGACAGGTACTGTAATGTCTACATTCATGTTTCACTTATTATTATTATTATTATTATGATCATGTAACTGAGTTCTCTCTCGATGCAGGAATTGCTTCATCAGTGTGTGGAGTCACTCAGTTGAAATGCTATGGAATGCTGCTTCATGGAAATGTGTTTTTTTACAGAAAGTAAAAAGTAACTAAGCGTTCTCTGGTGTCGCTATGAATCTGATTCTGTGTTACAGTGGTACAGTGAGAGTGGCTGGACAGCCACTTACTGAGATCGCCAGAGGATCAACAGTGGACATTACCTGGGTAAATTTTACACATACTCCATCCACAGTTAATAACCATGATACTACAGTTCAGAAACTTTCTGGTTCATTCAAGAGAGTAATGGGATTCACGTTGATCTAAGGGACTGATCCGGAGTATTCAGGTCGTGTGGAGCATCTCTGTGGAAACAACAAGTGCATTCTGAGAATCTCTAACCTGACAGAGAGCGACTCAGCTGTGTACAAGTTCAGGTTCACAACAAACCAACCTACTGGGAGTTTAATCTGTCTAGCTGGAGTCACCTGTCTGTCACAGGTAACATTTACATTCGAACATTCATTCATTTATTTCCTACATCTTGTTTGGTTCAGCACTTGAGCAAGTCTGTGCACTTTTATATGCATGTGTGTGTCGTCAGTTTGGACTAAAAATGAATTCTTATTCTCACACACAGATTTGCAATGTGGAGGTGAGCACATCAGTGAAGGATGACTCTTCTAACTACATGTATGCAGAGCTCAGGTGCTGAGTTGAGTTGTCGTCTTCCTGATCCTTCGAACTACGTCTGGTACAAGAATCAACAGAAGATGGAGGAAGGAGCATCTTATACAGATGTTTTTCATCGTGGCAGACAAGAGTTTCTGTGCTGTTAAAGGACACGAGATTTCCCATTCGCCAATGTGTACAAGTTTAATCTACAGTATTTCACTAACAGCACCATCTGCTTGGAGTATTTGAGATGATGCATTGCACCATAACTTCATGTGTTCTAAATACTTTTTTCAAAGGTAAGCACATTGAACTCTTTGGGATACTACCACAGTACTGACAAACTAGTGTAGTACTAGTACTAGTATTCTGCTTGTGTAAATAAAGATGGAAGACATGACTGCTCCCCAGAAGTGAAGCTAAAGCATTGTGATCGCCTCCTGCGGCTGGCTGGTATAGAACATACATGCTGCCTCTCCATGTTATAGCTGACATGGACCAATCTAAAAGGTCAAACACATTTTTCTCAAAGATGGCTTGTGTCATTTTAGGTCGCTTCATCACACTCTATTGTTGATGTTTCTCATAAGTTTGGTTCTTAATTTGTTATTTGGATGAATGAAAATTAGATTAAATCCTTAATAGATTGACAGCTGAAGACCAGATTGGTCGAGCTCATGTATAAGGGACCTGATACTGTAATTTCATCTCCAGATCACTACTGTGCAGATCGTGGTTCCAAATGTGAAAGATGGCAGCGTTGGTATCCAGGGGATATTTTGGCTTCATTTCTGGAGAGTGGAGGAAGTGAAGACGTGTTTGCCCATCTTTGGTCGACTCTGCATAAAAGACACAGATCATTTTTCTCCATATTTCCATGGGGTTTGCTCCATTATAAGAGCAACTTCTACAAGGTCCCTCATGTTCTCACCTCCAACAGTGTGTGTTTTCCCTGTTAATGGAAGTCTAAAGGGAACTTCCCTGGGCTTTTGTGAACTTAAGTTTCTATCTTACCGTCATCATCTTAAAATGAAAAACTGCCACTATGATCTACCAGAGAAAATACATGGAGTTAGTTTTATAAATGTATAAGTTTATCTCTGATTCTCTGATGTGCTCTGTGTTACAAGTGGTAAGGAGTCAGAATGGCTGGGATGTGAGTTACACTTACTGAGATCTGTGCCACAGAGGATCAACAGTGGACATTACCTGTACCTACACACACCATCCTGGTTGAATAACCGTGTTACTAAGCAGTTTTTCACCTAAACTTTCTGGTTCATTCAAGAGAGCAATGGGATTTACGTTGATCTAAGGACTGATCCGGAGTATTCAGGTCGTGTGGGAGTATCTTCAGAAAACAACAAGTACACTTCTGAGAATCTCTTAACCTGAGAGAGAGCGACTCAGCTGTGTACAAGTTCAGGTTCACAACAAACCAACTCTACTGGGAGTTTAACTGGTTCAGCTGGAGTCACTCTGAATGTCACAGGTAATATTTACATTAGAGTCAGCTTGAAATGTTGGTGTGTATGTTGAAATAAAATCACATGTTTGTTCACAGACCTCAGCTCCAGGTACATGTGAGGAGATCAACAGCCAATCCATATTCTACCTCCGGACAGAGCTGACCTGTCACAGCAGGTGTCAGCCCTGATCATCTTCCGTGTTTTGGTACAATAACAATAAACTTATTACAAAAATACTTTTACCTCCAACACGCTATATCGCCAGAAGACAGCTATCACTGTGCTATAGAAGGACATGAGCGTTTCACTTCTCCTACATTAGGTGAGTTTACTCCTCATGAAGCAATAACGTGGGAAATTATTTAAATTTAAACTTTTAACAAAATAATACAGACAGTTTTGATTGTATTCTCTCCTGTGTGTTAATATAGACTATCTTTTCGTGACGCTCCAAAGGTTCCTCAGTCAGTGAGTCCTCTCTGGTGAGATCATGAGGGCAGCTCAGTGACTCTGACCTGCAGCAGTGATGCTAACCCAGTACAAATACACCTGGTACAAGACAAGTGAGATAAAAGACTTCAACCTCTCAGTGAAGAGACACACGAGGAACTTCTCAGCTCTTATCCGGTCAGCTAGACTCTGAGAAAGTATTACTGCACAGCTGAGAATGAGCTGGGAAGGAGTTCAGCAAACATCGTTATTACTGTGACATGTGAGTGAAACACAGGTTATTAAGTGAAGAGATATTGAATCTGTCCTATCTTTGTCCTTACATTTTAAATGTGCAGATATGGGTCGCTTTTGACTTGCCCATAAATATTCACAGTCAGACCATCAGCAGCACAAAGAGGAATCCACCCAGCGCCAGTTAAAACATCCATAAAGCTTTCACCATCCTCAGTAAACCTGAGGATATTTCTTCACTGTGCATTATTCACGTGACGCAGAAAGCAAACAGCTCTCACACTAGACAGACAGTGGTGAAAACAAACCTCTGCTCCTGTGCACACGTCACACACACCTCCTGCAGCAGGGGATATGGGCTCACAGCCACATTTTAAGACACGCCCACAAACAGCCACTCTGAACAGGCTCTCTACACGCTTCATTAGGAAGAAACTCTCTGTCTAATTCATGGGAAAAGTGGTCACACATATTTAAGTCTTACATGCTACAAACCGGGACTCTGGTTTGTAAATCTGTGACATTCAGGGGAGTCTGGAAATGCAGTAGTGCAACAGGAAATCATTGAGAAAAACCCTCTCACTCTCTAATAACAAGAAGAATTTACCTGTGTCAGTTTAACAACCTTGCTGTTGTAACTCAGTGCCTCCCACTCACCTGAGAACCTTCGACTTGCACACATCATATCACATATGTCCCCAAATGTTAAAACACAATGTCTGTCATCTGTTAATCATTCTGTTTCACATACAGACGCTCCGGGCGCCTCCTCAGGCTGGTGAGTCCTCTGGTGAGATCATGGAGGCAGCTCGGGTGACTCTGACCTGCAGCAGTGATGCTAACCCAGCAGCTATCTACACCTGGTCCAAGGAGGACGAGGACTCACCAAAAGCATCAGACAAATCTTTCACTCATCACTAATATCACAGCTGAACATGGTGGAAAGTATCAGTGTGAGGTCCAGAACACACGCAGGACAGTAAGGCCACCTACATCTGACTGTTAAGAAAGATTTTAGCTCTCTGACTTTTAGAGCCTACAATTTCTCCTTTCATTGCACCAGAACCTTAAATCAATACTTGATTTCCAGATGTGTCATTAAGAAATACAATGCTTCATCATATTGCATATGAACAATACTGACCACTAACAGTATCACTCTGGCAAATTGAGTCATCAGTCTAACCACACTGCTAATGTCTCCCGTCTGTTGGGTTCAGGTGTCAGTAGCGATCGAATATCCTCAGGCTGACTTCCGGTGGTCGCAAGGCTGGTTCCAGTGCTGGTCTGGACTCTGTGGACGAGGTAAAACAATACAAATCCATCAGTTCACTCTCTGCTTATTGTTCTTTCTTAAATGTCTAAACACTGTTTAGTGGTGTTATGGAAGTTCATTTGTCAAATGTTGTGTTTGTTGTGGTTTTCGATCCAGGATGAAGAAAACTCTGAGCTTGAAATCAGAAGTAAAATGAAGCTGTGAGATGATAGAGGAGAGACAGAGGCCAAAAGAATGACTCCATATCACTGTTTTCATCTCACAATGTCAGAGAAAAGAGATAAACATTTCTGGATCAGCTACTTTTGTCTGAATCTGCCCCAAAATGTAAAAGGTTCTTTCCATTGACCGTATATTAAAAATGGACGTGAGACTGTCTAGAAAGTGAAGGAATGATCCACTTAGAGTCAAACAGACCATAAAGCACCGCAGGGCATTGGGGCATGGATACCGCAGATTGACAGCCAGTACTGGGCAGGTCGCAGGCCTAGGTGGGGCGGGCAGTGTCCTTGGGCCCTGAGTCAGGCCTCCACCCTCTCCTCCAAATATGGTTACTTCTGGTTTCAAAACCAAGATGGCGCTGGACAACATGTAAAAATGGAGGATTCAAATGGCAGCTCACAAACCAATGGGTGACGTCACGCGATTAATTTCTACCCATGTCCTATCCTTCCACCAAGTTTTGTGGAAATCAGTTTATCAGTTTTGTGTAAACTTGCTGATGAACAAACAAACGAATGGACAGGGGGCGAAATAACGGCTCAAACTATTTTGGAATGAACTGTGATTATATGCAGGTTTCTTATGAATAAAGTCCAGTGAGGCTTAATATTTTCTCATCTCTCCCCCAAACAAAGGTCACACAACTGTCCTGAGTATGACGACGCGCTGCCGCAGCACAGACAGAAGACACAGAGGAGCAGGGAAGACCTGCGTGAAGCCTCAGGTCAGAGCCACTGTGACAAACACAACCAAGAGTGATCACTTCAGAGTACATCCGCATGCGAGTTTTACAGAACCATAGTGTGTAGTTGATAAATACAGAAACTGTCCAAGCAACAAAATATCTGAGTGCAAGCGCAGAGTTTGGATAACAAGCAGAGCAAATTCCGGCACCAGCAGGAGCTGTGGTGAGGTTACAGGGATGCCTTGAGTAAAAACACCACGAAATCTGAACGTGCAAGTCCAGCTCTCAAACTAAAAGACCATGCTTTTGAATAAAGAGGAAAACACCCACACTTCCTTTCTACCTTATGGCTCTGCTTTATTTCCCAGGCACTGTGATTGGTTTACGAAAGCATGTGAGAGTGAAACAGGAAGTATTCCTTTCCATCCTTGTTGCAGCAGCAGCTTGTACAGCATGACCTTTAGAGCAAGATATTGTTGTGTTGTTTTTCTTTTCTTTTCTGATGGGTCCAAATGTCCAGTTTCCGTAAGTTTATTTAGCTTTAGTTCTGATGCTGGTTTAGTTGAAGGAAGATTCTCAGGTCCTAATGACTCCTTTGTAGGGTGTGTTGGGGTTTCTTCTTTTTGTCCATTTTGCCGCCTGTTGTTGAAGTTGGTTCTTCGCAATAAATTGACTTTTTTCTTTTTGCTGTTACCTCTGAACTATGTTGGACGTCTTGGTGATGAGCCTTTGAGGCTGTGGTGGTAACACCACGTGACTCATCTCATGTCTTATACATGATATTAATGTGGTTATTAAGTATGGATAATGAATTATTATGTATCGTGATTTTATGATTCTTTCTTTAAATAAAGGTTTTTTGGTCTTTTGTTTTCACTCCTTATTTATTTGGTTGTTTGTTTTTCAGCAGAATTACACCAGAAAACTAAAACAGATTTTTCCATTAACTCATTGAATTTGGGGCAGAATCCTTGATAAAGGGAGTGGAGCCAGGAGCCTGTTTGTGTCACTTTCTTTTATAATTGTGAGACTGATGAAAACAGCCAGACTATTTAGGAGGACTGGTTTCTATGAGTGATTGAATCCTGCTGCAAGCTCGATTGAATTGAGGATTGAATTGATGGAGGCTGCACAGCACACACAGACAACAGCTTGAGCCACTGCCCTTTTTCCTCCAGAGAAAGTGCCCCTTTTTAAAGACATGAATATTATATTCCCTGTTTGCACAGCTTCCTGTCAAACAAATATATTGGAAACATAATAAAAATCTAAATATCAGGTGAACTAGTCTCTATAAACAAGCCTGTTACCTCACCAGCACCTCGGGACACGGAGACCCGAGACTCCTCGCTGATCGACCCGGTACTGAGCAGGACCCGCCGTCCCTGACCCTGCCCCTGGAGACTCCTGGACTCTCTCCCCCAAGGAGGAGAAGATGGAGGCTTTTCATCGTCATCCTCCTCCTCAGCCTCCTCCTCCTCCTCCCTGCTGCAGGAGGCGTTTGTTCAGGAGAAGAACCTGAGCCGCTGCATGTGTGGCGATGGGGAGGGGCCGCGGGAGGAGGGGAAGGGGTGAGTTGATGGACGCCTATCTCAGAGGAAGTGAAGGAGGAGAAAGAGATGGCCGCCAAGACCAGAGCAGCTTGGCCTCAGAGGACGCCACCTTCCCATCTGCCTCTGGGTTGGTGGGGGAGGGTCAGAGGGCTGCAGTGGCCACACCCCAGGTGTTTCCCCTAAGCGCTCGGCCCCCCACCCGACATGCTGGGACATGCTGTATAGGACGTGGTAGCCACGACATCGCCATAGTTACCAAACTGTCCGTGAAGGCCCTCTCTTTCATGACATCACTAACTCACAGCCGCCATGAGATCTGAACGAAAACTTCTTCTTTTTCTCTCTTTAAAAAAAAATCTGAATTATCTCCGAGGAGAAACAACCTTTTCCTGTTTTTCTGTTTCTTTCTTCTTCTTCTGCTGTTTGTGTGCTGCTGTTCGTTGCCTTCAGCTGATGTTCAGTCGCGGGTTTTTTCCAGCTTCAGTGGCTCCTCCTCTCGCCCGCTCCGCTAACGTCCCACTTCGCAGCCGAGCCCTCGTTGACAAAAAGAAGAAAAGCCGTTCAAGCTATAGCACATTGATTTCAAAGGGCAAAAAAAAGGTTTTGTTCTGTTGGGGTTTTTGTTTGTGTGAGTGAGTGTGTGGGTAAGGTGGTGTGTGTGGGTGCGTGTGTGTGTGAAAGGGCAAGGCAGGTGTGTCTGCGTGTGCGCTGTGTGTGTGTGCGTGTGTGTCTGGTGTGTTTAGTTCATGTGTGCGTGTGTTCAGGTGTGTTTTATACTGATTTGAATTTGTTTTGAGGGCGTGAGTCAACTTCTGAAACCTGACCCGACGATGTTTACATGACAATGATGTTTATGACCTATAGTACAGGCAGTCACCAGGGGCGCATAAAGAGCTTTAGCATGGGCTGACATGTCGCCCATCTTTTTATTTACAGTCGATGGTCATTAAGTTGGGACACGACCTACAGGTCACTGTGTTGTGTACATGGTAACATACATGTTTAACCTGCTGACCTCATTTGACCCCTTTTTGCAGGTACGGTAAAGATATGTTCAGCTTGGCTGTGAGTATCCCGCCGAACCAGAAATCCAGGACCAGAACCAGAACCAACACAAAGAACCAGAACCAGGACGCTGACCAAATCATCCAGGAAGTCTCAATAGTGACCCTGCTAGAAACGCGGAAGAACAAGATCAACATGGGTGAAGTGGGTAATGCTGGCAGCAGGATGGTTGCAGCTACGGTTCTGAAGCGGAAAAATGGTGCTGATCATGGCAGTCACGCGTTGTGTGACAAATTGACCAATTGGTCGTCAATAACGGCGATTGGTTGCTTTTTCTATGTTTATGCCTCCCCATGTGTTGGAAAAAATTTACAAGTTATGATCACAAAAAGAAAAACATCCTTGAGAAGATAAATCGACTGCGTTGGAAAAGTTACGCAGTTGTGTTTTCTAAAATATTCAAGCCTGAAAGAAACGGTCCGGGAACACACACAAAGAGCGCATTGAAGCCCTTAAGCGACTCGGCGAAGGCACGGGTCTCAGACGTATGAGGGTGGACGAGGTCCAATTGGTCTAGAAAACATCTTCCGCTGTGACAGAAAAGATGAAAAAACAACAGATGCAGTGTGTCAGCTGCCTCAAGTAGTAACGGCCATGTGGGCACAGGAATGTGTGTCAGGGACGATCCGCCTCTGCTTCCACAAACATTTCTGTCTCAGCTAGGTAGAGGTGGCCTTCCTCACAGGGGGTGCTCAGGGTGAATCTGATTGGGCGCATTGCTACTCGGGATTTACAGGTCAGAGGTAAGAAGGACACAGTCAAACACAGGTGACAGCTTCTCAAGATATCTCTAGAGCAAACAAGGGTTGAGACGCCTCAGCTGATGGAATGGAAGTGATGTTGTGATTGGTGAAGTTGCCGCCATCCACCACAGGTGAAAGTGTCTCTCTGTCACCAACGGGTTCTGATGATGGCAATGGAAGCGTGATTTAAGGACAGCAGAGGACGTGATTGCCCCCACAAATCGGGTTGATTCTGGAGATGGAAATGGAAAAGTGAGCAGAGGCAAAGGAAAAGTGAGTAAGGGTAAAGGGAGGTAAAGGAAAAGGGAGAAGAGGGAAAGGGAGGAAAGGAAAAGGGAGAAGAGAAAGGAGGGAAAGGAAAGGGAGAAGAGGGAAAGGAGGGAAAGGAAAAGGGAGAAGGGAAAGGAGGGAAAGGAAAAGGGAGGAAGAGGGAAAGGAGGGAAAGGAAAAGGGAGAAGAGGGAGGCGGAGGAAAGGAAAAGGAGAAGTGGGAAAGGGGAGGGAAAGGAAAAGGGAGAAGAGGGAAAGGAGGGAAAGGAAAGGGGAGAAGAGGGAAAGGAGGGAAAGGAAAAGGGAGAAGAGGGAAGAGAAAGGAAAGGGGAGAAGAGGGAAAGGAGGGAAAGGGAAAGGGAGCAGGCTAGGGGGAGGAGCAGAAGACGGGTTTGGACCAGAGTGGATTTTTGTCACAGATTTTTTGAGAGAAGTAAACAAATGAACCTTTTCTGGAATGACAGGACTGAGTCTGAGTTTAACGCAATTAGCTTTTCACATGATCACACGATAATGTACGATTAGTTATTAGCTGTGCAGCTAACCAATGAGGCTTTGAGCTTTGAAGGAATTAAATGTATTACTTTAGAATTGTATTACGGTTCCTGATTGTCTGTTAATAGATAAACTTCGATAATATTAAAAGATACAAATGTATAAAGATGGACTATACATGACAGCCACCAAAAGTGAAACTAACGCGCCTTGATCGCCTTCCTGAGGCTGGCTGCATAGGTCACAAACTCCTCTCCTCCTCCATGTTAGCAGATAAAAAAACTGAATAAAATATTAACAAATGTTCTTAAAGATTTCAGTCATTTGCGGTCGTTCTTATCTCACTGATGTTGGTTCAAGTTTTCCTGATCAGTTTGGTTTGAATTAGTTATTTGATATAAAACGAGACGTCCACGATATTTGGGCTTCATTTTGTGGACAGAGGCAGGAAGTGAAGCTGCGTCAAGTTAATCTTTATTACAGTCGATCTGCCTGAACCAAAATCTGCACGACAACCTACTTATGTAATCTATATAATGTTTGCAATAATGCATTAAACATGACATAAATGGGTGTGCCTTTCGGCATTCAATAAATCATTATCAAATAAAATATTGAATCTTAATATTGAAAAATATTAATATGAAATCATAACTTTAATTTCGATTAACGTTACTCGGGGTACCACCCTTCAAAGGAAGCGGAAAGATAGCCACAATTTATTGATTAAGTTCATAAAGGTATTAATAACTACAAATTTGGAACTCTGATTAACAATTAAATTAATAACTATAATCAAAATTACCATATAGATAGTTAGCTGTTGAAGGATATGGGAGTTCTTGGACAGTGTAGAGGTTGGCAAAATGCACTTAGCAACATTAATGAAAACAGTTGTGAAAGAAAAACATTTATTATTAACATAATAAAAAGCATATAAAAAATACAAATTACTAACGGTGTACTTACTAAACAAAGATAGGCATGGGCATATGTGTGTGTGTGTCTGTGAGTCAGCGTGCTTCCAAAATGCATACACACTTGAAGATAACCCTTCAACTCCTTATTGGAAATTGCTTACGACCTGTAGCGGTCAGAGCTAATTAGGTGAAGAGTTATGTGTCTGTGTGTTAGCGCTAAGTTAGAGAAAGAGTGGAGAGTGAAATGCAAAGAAAGACTGTGAAGAGCATAACAAACTAACATTACTTTCAAATAACTTATAACCAAAAATATCACAACACCACAAATCAAACTTATAAACATCACACAGAATCGAATAAACAGTCTTGCCTTAGCCTAGCATAATTATTAAGCCCAGCTGTGTTACCTCCATTCCGTGAAAAGGGAAAAAGAAGTTCGCAGTTCTGTGACGCTCGTCTGGCTGGTTGTGTGGCTCCTGCTCGTGGGGTTCTGTTGAGCTGTGCAGCTCAGCTGCTGGTTGAAGTTTTCCTGCAGGGGACATCGCGCCGCTGCTAGGAGGCTGGTAGAGCTTGATTGCGAGGAGGTTTCCTTGGTGAGATGAGCTGGAAGCTGCAACTCTCTCCATGAAGCTGCAGGAAAGAGATATGTGAGCTGAGAAGCTTGCGTCCTCTCGAAGGATTGCAGAAAGAGATAGAAGATAGGGGAACAGGCCTTATATTGGCCCGGTGACTCACAGGTCATGTGCTTCTCCAGAGTGACCAATATGAGTTGAAAACTTGTGTCCCTGGGGCTTCTACACTTGTGTGACGCTACGGCCCCTGAGACGGAGTTCGGAGGGTCTGGTTTTCTCCGAACAAAGGGACATAAGTGTTTCAGGCTTTTGACATATATAGGCTTAACTTGGTCTCACAAAACCATGTCCCAACAACAATCAAATCTATGTAAAATGCATCACTGATTTTCATGATGTTCTGTTTTTTCTTATTAAAGCTTTTGCTCAGCATCCACTCTGGTCTCTGTGTGTGTGTGTGTGTGTGTGTGTGTGTGTGTGTGTGTGTGTGTGAGAGAGAGAGAGGGAGCCGCATGGCGTACGAAGTCACGTGGGGATGATGTCAGACATTGAATTCAAGATGGTCTAACCGCTGCGGTATCGCGGTTACTGAATTCAAGATGGCGTCAAACTGCTGCGGTGTCGTGGTTACTGAATTCAAGATGGCGGTCTAGCAATCCACGGATTTGACGTAGGTTCACAATTCAAGATGTCGGTATAAACTCGTGTTTGACCAACAGGAAATGGAGAACAAAGGGAGGCTTTGGTCTATCTCGTGGTTCAAAGCGCCGAATGGCGTCGAGATTTGCTTATCCTCTCTCTAAGTCCCCCGAACGGTATAACACGCGAATATGTGATGCAGGTCGGAACGTGTGTGCAGGCGTGGTTTAGAGAAAAGAGAGAGAGAGAGAGAAAAGGGAACATGCAAAGAGTGATCAGAGGAGATCTCAAAACACTGCCAGAGACAGTTTCCTTTATGTAAGACTATACCACTCTGGTACCTAAGCGGACGTAACTAAGATCCGTCCAGCTGTGTACCGATCTTTTTAGTGGGTTAAAATCTCTCAGTTAAAATAGGTCTGGACGATCACACAGTACGGCAGCGTGGCCGAAATGCAGATTCGTCACGACACGCTGGCAGAAACAAAGGGAGTCATGTGTCCTAGAGAAATATACACTCAAGTAATAACACGCTAATGTTTAAACTAATCTCTGCCCAGACATAAGCCTCTTTACCAAGCTGCTGGTCCACGGTTCGGCTGGATGTGCGAGCATGCTCCGGGAAGACAAGTGAATTGTGTTCGGTGGCCCCAGAACAGCTGATTCGCGCGCGGTGGCAGCGGGATTGAGCTGAGCCGATAGAGAGAATTCGCCTCGCTTCCTCCTTGGCGAGAATGTGTCCTGCCCTTCGTGGCGACGTGTTCTGCTCCTTCGTGGCTTAATGGTTCTGCCCTTCATGGCGTAATGTGTTCGCCCTTTGTGGCAATGGTTCTTGCCCTTCTGCAGGCAAGGAACAGCTGAGGAGCAGCTGTAGTTGTGGATCCAGAAAGTTGGTGGACTCGGCCCAGAGTGGAAGACTTTGCCGCGGTCGCTTTCCAAAATAAAGCTCAGATAAAAAAGGGAAGTTCACAAAATAAAAGAATGAACTTAAGTTAAAAATAAAAATACAAACGTTTGGATTGGTTGCTCCTTTTAAGTGTCTGATCATCTGGAGGAACCGGGAGAGGTTGTGGTTTTATCTTCAGCGTGACGTGGAAAAAGCAATGAATTGAAGGGATAATGTATTTATTACCTGAGAAGTGTCCGGCCTCCTCTCCTCCAGGGGGCCGTGGGGTCTGTTGGCTCAGCCAATGGAAGGCCCGAGTTTGACTCGGCGGCGGTCGTAAACATGGATGCCCCAAAAGGACTTGGGGGCCTCCTGCCTCACAGGAAACAACTCGAGGCAGGCTCTGGAAAGGCCCTCGTGTGGCCTCAGCATTCTTTGTCTGGACCCGATCCCCAACACTGGAAGAGCAGGAAGAACCAGATGTTGGGTGGGGGGTTGACAGATGTGGAGAAGTGCTTCAAGGTTTGCAGCAACTCGCCCTGAGAGCAGAACACGCCTTCTACAGCCCGACCAGTAACCTGGAAGCTTTCACGCCTCAGTGGGGATCAGACAGGTTCTATGTTCAGCAGAGGAGGACGGTTCACTGGTCTCATTTAAACTCCGTGTGTGTGTGTGTGTGACATGTAGTTTTTTCTTTTGTAAAATATGATCTGATTGAAGTGTTATTTATAATTTGCTGATGCTATTATTGGAGAGATCATGAAATGATCTAAATAAAAGTTATCTTAAAAGTCAAAAAGTCAAAAGTCTCTCTCTCTCTCTCTCTTTCTGTTTTTTGCTGCAAAACAGAACACCCATGTTTGTTTTTCCTTCTGAAGTCTCGTCTAATTAACTACCTGTGTGCTTGTTGGATGATTTACAGCTGAATATCGAGCTCAGGCTGACGGAAGAGTCGCTTTTATCAAATATTGAATTTGGCCTCTGCTCTCTGATCAGACTCAGAAACTGGGTCAGCAGTGATGAACCAAAAATCCACGATACAACCTACTTATGTATTCCATATGCACGCAAGGCAAGGTGTGGTTACCATTGTCTTTTATAATCTGCTTAAGTTTTTTATTATGTTGGCCAGGCAATGATTTATCACACCAGGTATCATAGACAATGTTGACAGCTGTCAGTATTATGATTCTTATTTTAATGGATTACTTCAGGTGCCATGATGGACATTGCTAAGAAAGTACTGCTCACCTCTACAAGACCACACCTACAAGAATGAGCCTTGTCGCCCAGATCACAAGTGCGAAGCTATGGTAAGAGCTACACTCTGGTGCTACACAACATTCGACAACGACTGGGATTACTGTGGAGTGATCGGTCCTGGAGAGTGTGTGTTTTCCCCAGACATCCCGCGCCAAACGACAACCCAATAATCCAAGAGTATCTACCACGGAAGAAGACAACACCAGAGAGTGACCACGTTTCACAGAAGAAGGAGATTCTACCATCGCTCAAACCAACAAAAAGTTACGCAACGGGGCTTCCTTTTTAGAATTAATTAACCGATGGAACAACCAGCGCTTGACTGACCAGTCCAGGTCCACTTTGATTAGGTCGGAGCAATCTTCACATTGGAGAACCAGGACAGTGCAACAGAACGATCAGTTGTGTTACAACCTGCAATCCAGCTCAACGGACAACACGGCCTGGAGGAAGCACCACTGTGGCACATATCATAGTTCCTGATGACACGTCAGCTGAATACATGCGTTTGGGCTCTTCAGGGAGTTTACAGCGCCAGGTCAGTGTGGTGTTGAAGCTCAGGAAGCATCCACCTCCACAAGCAACAACCAGACGTGTTAAAACGACGTAAATATTAAGGTCACTCAAACGTGTGTAGCTGATGATTGTGACAGCGCACACGTTAACTGCCTCATGTCAGAGGCAGAATGAGGAGTGAAGCTCTCTCAGTTAGCAAACGTTGTGTCTTAATCGGTTTTCAATCAGTCTTTATCAATAATCGCCAACTTCTAGAGAATGAGTTTTTATTATTTGTCTTCTCTTAGTGCTTTCTATGGATGAAGGTTCTGTTGGCTTCATCGGGCCGACCTCTCGCGCTCACTGCGGCGGTTGTGTAGTTCTCTACTGATTGACACAAGTGTTCTACATCAAAACAAATCAATGTCACATCTCCGCTATTTAACGAATTTTTTATTCTGCATGTTGCCTCGTTTATTTTGGAACTCACATGCTGTCATATTTCCGGTCACTTCACTCCTGAACCTCCTGTGTCTCCTGCATAAACAAGTGATGTTCTCTCTGCCCCTTCGATCGCAAGCAAGCTCGCTAAGGCCATACACACTTCAGACCCAGTTTTCACCTTTGACCATCGCAGGTCATTCCTGACATGAAACATGTTTCATATCCACGGTAATTGGCCCGACAGAAAAACAGCACAAGCCAATGAGGATGTTGTGTACTTTTACAGCTGCGACTAACATCTTCAAAGAATCTCTGACTGGAAACGCTAAGCAATGTTCACAAAGAGCTTTCCACAGATTCGAGTGGAGGAGTCTTATAATGTGTTTTTTTGCTTTAGTGCTGATAATGAGTCTGATGTTTATTTTCCTCTGTTAAATGAAATAATGCAGTAACTATAATATGCTCACAACTGATTTAAAAACTACTCTGTGTGCTTGTTGATGATTTACAGCTGAATATCGAGCTCAGGCTGACGGGAAGAGTCGCTGATCAAATATAGAATTTGGCCTCTGCCCCTGATCAGACTCAGAAACGGGGTCAGCAGTGATGAACCAAAATCCACGACAACCTACTTATGTAATCATATAATCAAATCTATGCAAATGCATCACTGATTTCATGATGTTCTGTTTTTCTTATTAAAGCTTTGCTCAGAATCCACTCTGGTCTCTTCTGTGTGTGTGTGTGTGTGTGTGTGTTGAATATTGTCTTTATAATCTGCTTGGGTTTTATTATGTTGGCCAACCAGTGCAACCTGTTATTACTTGTTACTGGACGACATACACTCTACCTACCTACTGTAATTGTAATATAATCCAATCCAATATAAAAAACACATGAGTTTTGGTTTGTTTTCTTAGTTTTTTTCCACTGACTGGAACTGTCTCTTTATCTGTTTAATCGCTTCCGCTGATCTCGGTCGCCTGTGATATTACAACATTTCCGAGAACGTATTTGTTGTCACTCATCACAAAATATAGATGAACACGACAAGAAGTTCTTATAATGACTTTATACAATCATATGTATAATAATAATATATAATAAGATTTACAGAGTCTGTAGTGGTGATAACCGCGCTGGAATACTGCCTCCACCAGGGCAGGTCTGGAAACCAGCTGTCGCAAACTGTGAGAACTTGTGTATCTCCCTGAAAACAAAGATCACTGCAAACTAAAAAGTTTTCTCAACTAAATGTAGCGAGTCTGCGACACACCACAAAATCACTCCGACACCACAGCTCTCTTTGATTCTTTTTACTGTGATGATAGAACATGTGACAGGGACTGGCGTCAGTTCACATCCTCTTCTTTAGACTACTGTAAAGGATGCATGAAATAATAATGAAACCAAAGGACAAAATAAACATAAATATGCCCTGCCTCACATGTCTCAACTCCATCACAGAGTAAACACAATGACTTAATGTGGGGTTCACAAACAACATTGAAAAGAAACAATGCACTTCACAATGCTCCTATACAAATCCCTAATGAGAAAACTACATCTCCCATAATGCCGCGGGTGCTGCGGCGCGAGTCGGCGGCACTTCAAAGCGAAAACAGCAGAAAACAATGCAGCGCTAACTTTGAAATAACTCTGAACACTCACAGGACAGACTTGGGCTTTACATTAATTACAGCTGTCTGTTGTTGCTCTTCAGAAAGCAGTCACAGCAACATGCACTAAAACGTTGACTGACACTAGAAGGAATAACAGTCTGTGGAACATACCTGTCTCTCTTCCAGCTCCCAGACAGAGACAGGTTCCTGAGCGGCACGTACCACAGCGACAGGGGGTTCACAGACCGGAATACTGACATACAACATATTCACATGGAAATAAAAGGGACATAAAACATTACTCCTTTTTAGGTACTGAAAAGAATTGTCACTAAAGATGTTGGGACTGATTTACTCTAATCATTGGCTATGTAAAAATAAGAAAGTAAATAGAAATACATATCCCCTCCTCTCATTGTTTGGCATCGGAACATCCTGAGACGATATCGCGGTGGTTTTTTTAGTTGGAATATAATGCAATGTAATAAACACGGAGGAATATATCTTGTCTGTGCAATTCATGATGACGAGATAAAGCAGATTAAGTTGAATGTGATCTAAGGTCACTTGAATGGAATATAACTGTTTTTAAATTATAATATCACGCCCCTGTCAATAGTCATATACAGTCTACATAGATGCATACTTCTCCAAATGTGTGTGTGTAAGACTCTGTATCTTTCAGGGGAGTTCAACAATAAACATCTTTTGACTCTGTGTAAATAGCAGAAACGCAGAACTTATCATGCTATTATTACTGTCAGTGATCAAGGGTTTAATTAAATTCTATTTATTTTCTGTTAAAAGCTTCATTGCTTTGCACAGTGAAGACCTGGTTCACATGACAGAAGTTAAATGAATCAAACAGAGACATTGGGACCAGTGTTTGACGCAGGGCAGACGGTCCAAGGTTTCCTGCCACTGCTTCTCAGTCCAAGTGCCTTGAGACACTGTATATATATCAGGACGTCAGCAGCAAAATTCCATGGTAGACTTCGTAATACAACACTTGAATTGACTGTAAGTGACGCTTTATTAAAATCAGAAACTATTGAATGTACTAATGCAGATTTATTCTTTTTAGTAAAAATAAACCATTTCTCCGCCGCCAGTGTGTTAGGGAATTAAGCATACTGGATCATTTTAATTGCAGAAGGTGACTCTGCTGTTGTATAAACTTAATGTGATGGAATGTTCATATGTGACGCAGTAGATTTACTTCAGTTTGTGTAAAATATCTCACGAACTGGAATTTATATTTTCTTCTATATTACTTTAATTCTTTTTTTTATTATAAATGTATTTTGTCATGAGTGATTATTGCTGTTTCTGTGATTTATATTTTTGATACAATGGTCATCATCTTGGGTAGTATTAAGGGTATTTTCACTGTGTCTGTAATTCTATATTATTTTAGCATTATATGTGTATTATATTGTAATAATACTAATAATACTACTGCTAATCCTAATACTAATACATAATAAAAGTATTTCTCTACTGGAATAATCACACTGATGTTCAAGTGTTCATGTTTCTGATCAGTTTGGTTTGAATTCGTTATTTGATGATATGAAAAGGGGCAGAGACGTCATGATTGACAGCTGAGACTGACTCGTGATTGGTCGAGCGTCTGCAGCAGGATAGCTGCTCCATGACGTCCTCCCCACAAGATGGCAGCATTATCAATATCCAAGATACTTTGCATTCATTTCTCGATAGTGGAAGGAAGTCGAGATGTCCACATCCAAACTCTTATTTAGGCTGTGGTGATGATGGAAGTCGTGTTATTCTGCGTATTTGAGTTGTTATTGCTACTTGAACTATGACCTAATGTGTGATTCTGCCTCTCTCTCTCTCTCTCTCTCTCTCTCTCTCTCTCTCTCTCTCTCTCTCTCTCTCTCTCTCTCTCTCTCTCTCTCTCTCTCTCTCTCTCTCTGTTCTCTCTCTCTCTCTTTCTGTCTCTCTCTCTTTTCTGTCTGTCTCTGTCTCTCTCTCTCTCTCTCTCTCTCTCTCTCTCTCTCTCGTCTCTCGCTCTCTCTGCAGCACAGAGCTGAAATGAAAGATCCCGTTCATGATTGACAGCTGAGACTGACTCGTGATTGGTGGGATATCGGAAAAACACAAATCAAACAACTTTGCCAGCAGTTCACTCGCAATGTCAGCAGAGATTTAACCTGGACAATGAGGGATCTGGAGAGACAGGTAGAAGAATTGCAGTCTTTAGCAGCTTCTACAGGAAATCCAGGGCATTTAGACTCCTCAAGTCCAAACAGTCGGCTATAGCCAACCTGCTGGGCGTCTCAGCACAGAGGAGCTCTGGTCAGGTTTATGAACATCTCACAGATGGATGCCCCTCCCAGTTCTTCTTTGGGTTGGAGCAGAAACATGGACAAAGGAAGACCATTCACTGTTTACGAACAGGTAGCGGCTCTGAAGTCTCCGACTCGCTGAGATCAGGAAGTGTGCTACCGGTTTCTATAGAGACCTCTTTAAGAGTGAGTGGTCAAGTAATCTAGATGTGCACAGCAGCTTTCTGGATGGTCTCCTCAGGTAAGCAGGAGCAACAACACGGAGCTAGCCGCAGACATTACAAAGGAAGAGCTGCACAGAGCCACCATGAGCCTGCAGAGCAGCAAAGCTCCAGGGATAGACGGCCTTCCTGCTGATTTCTTTAAGTCCTTCTGGAACATCTTAGGACAGGATCTGCTCGAGGTAGTCAATGACAGTCTGCAGAATGGAAGGCTACCTCTGAGCTGCAGGAGGGCCGTCATCACCCTGCTGCCGAAGAAGGGAGACCTACAAGAGTTGAAGAACTGAGGCCGGTCTCTCTTTGTGCACAGATTACAAAATCCTGTCCAAAGCTCTGGCCCTCAGACTGAGGGAGGTAATGGCGTCCGTCATCCACCCCTGACCAGACTTACTGTGTGCCCGGCAGGCTCATAAGTGACAATGTCACTTTGATTCCAGATGTTTTGGACCTCTCCAGTTCATTGGCAATAGAGACTGGTCTTATTTCCATAGACCAGGAAAAGGCTTTTGACCGGGTTGAACACATGAACACATGACGTAAATACACAAAAAGTTTTCAAAATTCTAATTTTCTCTCTCCCCCTCTCTCTCTCTCAAAGTTCTCTGGAGGAGTTTTCTAGTTCATCCAACTGTTTATTTCTTTCCTCCCATCTAGAAGAAACAAGTCCTTCACACAACAGCGTGAGTGCGGTGAGAGACCAGAAGACAGAGCGCAGGTAAATGAAGAGTTTCATTTCAAAGCACTTGATCTCCACTCTTCAAGGCTGCCTCATTAACCGGTGGAGTTCTGCATCATTGTGATTTGATGAGAAGGGTCAGACCATGAATGTCTTGGGAGGTCCAGAGTTGAGGTGGAGTTCATGTGAATTTCCCAGTCTACTAATCCCAGAACTAATTCTTCTGATTATTCCGACTCCACGTTAACGCACAACCAGAGCACAGTGGGAGGCTCCGCCCATCTAACCCAACAGTCGATGGTTCCTGTGTCGCTCTACTGCTCACGTGCACCTGTGCATGAGCTCATGAAGTCCAGTCTACACAAGTGAACAGTTTTACACGTGTATCAGACAAAACAAGTTTGACTCACATGAGTTGAATCCTCGTGAGAAATGAGTAAAGAACACTAAAGTAATGTAAGTTTACATAATTATGACCTTTTACAATGTATTGTTATGACCCAGTCTTCATATGGACTGGAGGTGTAAATAAACAGGAACTGACTTCTAACATGAGGTTAAAAGAAAGAATAATTCAACATGATTTTTAAGTCCAGTCTCAAGAAAGTAAAGAAAGTGTTAGATTCACTGTCAGGCTGCAAAACTACTCTCACTGTTATTTGCATGAAATATATTTTAATAAGTTCATGCATCATTTCCAAAACAAAAGAACATTTCTTCATTTTAACGAGGGGATTTACTGGTGTTTGTCCGTTCGTGCATGTTAATGATGTAAAGAGGAAGGAAGCCAAGGTCTTAACTGATCTATGATTTCTATCTGTCATCGTGACTGGCTGACAAACATCGTTTCTCAAGGGTGGAATCTAGCTGCTGATGTGGCTGCACCACAGAGACGTGTGAAGCAACGATGGGTTTGAGAGAAGCAGCGAGTTGCTTTGTCATCTTCCTTCTTTCTGTGTCAGGTACATCTACATTTACAGGAAAGCACTTTGTGTTATATCGTGTTTGGATGAAAAGTGTTTGAATAATTGTTCCAGTCTTTCTCGTGGTTCCAGCTTCTTAATGTTTGGGGTTTTCCTGCATTTCTCTTAAATTACTTTGAGTAATTGTGAAGTTTGGATCATTGATTGGACAAAACAGTTATTGTGAAGGTGTCACTTTAGTCTCTGCTCTGCGTAGAGGTGATGTTATTCTGAGTTTCTAGATATTGTTATGCCTCAGTGCCGGTGACACCCAGTGACCTCAGGCATCTTGTTTTCAGGTTGTCTCGTTGTCTGATTCTTGTGAACGCAATATCTCAAGATCCCTTTGAGGGAGTTTCTTCAAATTTGGTACAAATGTTCATCACTTGGACTCAAAGATGAACTGATGAGCTTTTGGTGGTTGAAGGTCAAGGTCGCAGTGGCCTCACAAAACATGTTTTTGGCCTCTCGATCATGATAGTGTTAGGGTTAGTCTCTCTCTCTCTCTCTCTCTCCATGACGTCCACTACGCCAGCGTCTGCTTCACCCAGAACCGGGCAGATGCCATCTACTCCAACATAGCTTGAGTTCAACCCCAGAGAAATACTGAGGAAGACGAGGAGGAGGCTGAATACAGCGCTGTTCGATTTGACAGTGCAACAGGGTGAGCAGCTCCACACGTGAACATTTTCATCACTACACTTATTGAGGTTAAAAACTGTGGGTGTGAGTGGTTTATTCTGCCCTTCACAGAACAAGACGTGAAGAAGAGGGGGACGATTCATCTGCAGTGTACAGCACAGTCACCAAACACTGAAGAAACACAACATGAATCTGTTGTTTATGGATTTTACAGCCTCACGGAACCAGAAGAAATAAAACATATAGACATGTGCAGTGTTTGTAAAGGTTTGTTTTCTTTCTTGATGGGTTGGTTAACCCAGATTACAAATTCTCTCACTTCTCACTTTGGAAGCCACGAAGGTAAAGGTCAGAAAGTTGTTCTTCTTCTCCCACAATTGAAAAATTTCCCAGACTCAACCAGGTGTAGAGTTAGCCTCAGGTTAGGCTAACGCTAACCGTAATGTATGTTACTGTCAAAATGTTACAAATAACAATAATATTAACTTCTAAATATTACAAATTGTAATTAGTTGTAACTAATATTAGAACAGCTAAAAGATTTTATATCAATCAATGGGAGTGACCAATAATCATTTTCTGGAGGGGTTTCAACAACAATATTTTGGATAATGTAAGTACACAAGTCAACAAATATATAGGTCTTGTCCTATTTATAAATCTAATGAAGAATTGTTCCATAATAATATTTAAAGGACTATTGAGGTCGTCAGCTGAGAATCATGAAGCACTTGACATAAAAACTAGGTCAACAAGTTTATTGCTAATAATGTTTCTGGACGATTAAAGTACATCAGTACATTTTGAAGATTTAACAGGAGATTGTTGCAGAAGTGACACCCGCTCATCCAGGAACACAAAAAAGCTTCATGTTATATATTCACGTTTCCATGGTGACATGTCGAACTTTGATGTTTCACCATGAAACAGGAAATTGTTTTAACTGAAATTTACAACGTCTAATCTTCACTAAACTTCACGTTTGATACTGAATATAAAGATGGACAACATGACAGCTACCCCCAAAGTGAAGCCAAATGATATCTGTCACCCCCTGGTGGCTGGCTGCAGTATTTGTCATATACCCGGCCTCTTCCATGTCAGTGGATGGGACATTGACCAAACAAAAAAATCTCTGTATACAAATCAAATACCTTTGTCTCAAAGATGGTGCCTGTCACTCTTGGTGCATCGTCAAGTGTTCATTTTTTTAAATCATTCATATTCAGTCACAGTCATTGTGCCACCTACTGGTCACTGGAAGTAACCCTTGTGTTAATTACCCTTCGGACACAGGAAGCATGTACACAGCTGCACACTCCACGCCGGAATTAGCATCTTTCTCAATCGTGCAGTGTCGGACGGTTGAGAAAAGTAAACCGCTGCGTCCACTGGCTGGATCGAGGGGGGGCAGGCCTGTTCAACGCTGCTTACAGCTTCAGTTGAGGATGATTCAGGTTTGGTGTGAACAGCCACTAAAGTCGTTTCTAACACTCTGTTAAATGAAGAAATTCACAGTTTGTACAAACCACAGTTTAATCTAACACCATCGGGCTCAGCAAGCATGTAAGTGTAAAGAGGAAGGAAGGGGGGGGGTGTTTATCAGTTTAAATTGATCTTTCTCTTACAGAATCTGTCTTTATTCTCAGACTCTTCTGTGTTGGAGGTAGACGTGTCTGTGATGTGACTGAGTTTCATCTTGTGCACATTATTTATCTGTGGATGTTTTTATTGTTTGAAGTCACAGACGAGAGCAGCAGCTACTATGAGTGTAACTGCAGCAGCCAGTGGATTTGTTGTCCTTCTTCTCACTGTGACAGGTACTGTACGTCTACATTCATGTTTCACTCTATTTTACACTCAGACTTCTGATTCACCTGAAGTCAGTTTGAGAAAGAAAGTAAAAATATAAATGAACCATTCATTCATTTTCAGATCACCACCTGTAAAGTGATGCAGAAAGAAAATATATGAATGAATTATCATCAGTATTAATTTGTATCTTTTTTTAGAAGTTTCTATCGTCTAGAGCTCAAAATATTACAGAGGCTGAAACATGTTATTATTATTATTATTATTATTATTATTATTATCATCATCATGACTGAGTTCCTCTCCTCTCGATGCAGGAATTGTCATCAGTGTGTGGAGTCATCAGTTGAAATGCTATGGAATGCTGCTCATGGAAATGTGTTTCTTTTCTACAGAAAGTAAAAAGTAAACTAAGTGTTCTCTGGTGTCGTTATGAATCTGATTCTCTGTGTTACAGTGGTACAGTGTGAGAATGAAGTGTTGGATCGTGGCTTCACACATATGGCAGACATTAAGCCAGAAGTGTCAGAAGGACATGAGCGTTTCACTTCTCCTACATTGTGTGAGTTTACGCCTCCTCATGAAGCTACAATAATCTGGAAATAATTTAAATTTAAACTTTTAACAAATAATACAGACAGTGTTTTGATTGTATTCTCATCCTGTGTGTTAATATAGACTATCCTTCAGATGCTCCAAAGGTTCCCACTGTGTCAGTGAGTCCCTCTGGTGAGATCATGGAGGGCAGCTCAGTGACTCTGACCTGCAGCAGTGATGCTAACCCAGCAGCTAAATACACCTGGTACAAGAGAAGTGGAGATAAAAGAGTTCAACCTCCCAGTGAAGAGACACAATTTGTCCTCAGCTCCATCCGGTCGTCAGACTCTGGAGAGTATTACTGCACAGCTGAGAATGAGCTGGGAAGGAGTTCAGCAAACATCGTTATTACTGTGACATGTGAGTGAAACACAGGTTATTAAGTGAAGAGATATTGAATCTGTCCCATTCTTTGTCCTTTACATTTTAAATGTGCAGATATGGGTCGTTTGACTTCTGCCCCATAAATATTCACAGTCAGACCATCAGCAGCACAAAGAGGAATCCACCCAGCGTCTGTTAAAACATCCATAAAGCTTTCACCATCCTCAGTAAACTTGAAAGATATTTCCTTCACTGTGCACATTCACGTGACGAGCAAACAGCTCTCAGCAGACAGACAGTGGTGAAAACAAAACCCTGCTCCTGTGCACACGTCACACATACACCTCCCAGCAGGGGGAGCAGTGGCTCAGAAACATTTTAAGAGACACGCCCACAAACAGGCCACTCTGAACAGGGCTCTTCACACGTTTCATTAGGAAGAAACTCTGTCTAATTGTGGAAAAGGGTCATAATATGTCACGTTTAAGTCCACGTTACAAACTGGACTCTGGTTTGGAAATCTGTGGACATTCAGGGGAGTCTGGAAACAGTAGTGCAACAGGAAATCATTGAGAAAAACCTCTCACTTAACAACAAGGAGAATTTACCTGTGTCAGTTTAACAACCTTGCTGTTGTAACTCAGTGCCTCCACTCACCTGAGAACCTTTGACTTTAACACATCATATCATATATGTCCCCAAATGTTAAACACAATGTCTGTCATCTGTTATCATCATTCTGTTTTCACACATACAGACGCTCCAAAGCCTCCCTCTGTGTCAGTGAGTCCCTCTGGTGAGATCATGGAGGGCAGCTCGGTGACTCTGACCTGCAGCAGTGATGCTAACCCAGCAGCTAATTACACCTGGTACAAGGAGAACCGAACTCTGCTTCAAGGACCAGAGGGCGTTTATCGTCTCTCCTCCATCAGCTCTGGGGACAGCGGGGTCTACTCCTGCAAGTCTGAGAATCAGTACGGACGGATCAACTCCACGTCTCTACACTTAGACGTCCAGTGTGAGTAGAAAACATCCACATATCCATGAAACCCAGCACTGTCTCGCAATCTTATAGAAAGTTCCTGGGTCCGCCCCCTTATCTGGATTCACACCAAACTTTCCTGAGTTCTTCCCTGACCCGTACCTCATCCTACCTTCAAGTTTCATGCTAATCGACTCAGTAGTTTTTGTGTAATCTTGCTTAAAATCAACAAGCAACAAATAAACGGACTTGGGTGAAAACATCTGTTGTTGCATAGCTACACTATATGACGTCATTCTCTAAACTCATAGTGACGACATTCCCACCATATGATCATAGATTATTTTTCAGTGTCTATAAGCTTCAGGTCGTCTCTATAGTCCTATTAGAGGCAGGAATACAGCAGATTGGCAGTTTTAAGGATGCATGATGTAAATCTCTAACTTCTTTGTGACATTACTTATAACTCATCTTTCCATTATACGATGGGGAATAATGTTCTGATCAGTATATGATTTAGTCTCTCTGCTATTTGTGGAAATATCTTGGAAAATGTGTCTTTTGGGTCAAATCTTTGCTCATCTTGACCTCTGACCTTTGACCGATCAGCTGCAAAAGTTAATATTCACTATAATATTCAGTAGGTTTGGTTCATGTGTTGAGTTATTTTGTACATTCACACACACGGGCTGAAAACAAAACCCTCAGTACCTGCTTCTGTCTGTGCTGGCGCCCGGTTAATAATGATCATCTATATTTAAGAAGCACTTAAGCACTTTTCTTAAGCACTTAAGAAAACCAGAGATTGAAAAGTTCTTCACTTTGGTTAATGAATATTTCTGAGTTGATTTCATGATCTTGCATGTTTTACACCAGACGCTCCAAGCCTCCTCTGTGTCAGTGAGTCCCTCTGGTGAGATCATGGAGGGCAGCTCGGTGACTCTGACCTGCAGCAGTGATGCTAACCCAGCAGCTATCTACACCTGGTACAAGGAGGACGAGGACTCACCAAAAGCATCAGGACAAATCTTCACCATCACTAATATCACAGCTGAACATGGTGGAAAATATCAGTGTGAGGTCCAGAACACACGAGGACGTAGTAACGCCACCTTACATCTGACTGTTGCAGCAGGTGATTTTAGCACTCTGACTTTTACAGCCTACACCCCCCCCCTCCTTTTCATTGCTCCAGAACCTTAAACCATCAATACTCATATCAAGCCCATCATATTGCACATGAACAATACTGACTGACCAACAGCATCACCTGGCAAACTGAGTCATCAGTCTAACCACACTGCTAATGTCTCCTGTCTGTTGTCTAGGGAAGTCAGTGATAATCATGAATATCCTCAGGTACACTCTGCTGGTCGTGCTGGTTCCAGTGCTGGTCTGGACTCTGTGGACGAGGTAAAACAATACAAATCCATCAGTTCACCCTCTGCTCTTTTACTGTCTTCTTCAAATGTCTTCAAACACTAGTTTCAGTGTTATGAAGTTCATTTTGTCAAATGTTGTGTTTGTTGTTGTTTTCGATCCAGGATGAAGAAAACTCTGAGCTTGAAATCAGAAGCGAATGAAGCTGTGGAGATGATAGAGGTGAGAGACAGTGAGGCCAAAAGAATGACTCCATATCACTGTTTTCATCTCACAATGTGAGAGAAAGAGATAAAACATTTCTTGGATCAGCTACTTTGTCTGAATCTGCCCCAAAATGTAAAAGGTTCTTTCCATTGACCGTATATTAAAATGGACGTAGACTCTGGGTCTAGAAAGTGAAGTGAATGATCCACTTAGAGTCAAACAGACCATAAAGCACCGCAGGCATTGGGGCATGGATACCGTGTGATTGACAGCTAGTACTGGGTGCAGGTCGCAGGTTTAGGTGGGCGGGCAGTGTCCTTGGGCCCTGAGTCAGGCTCCACCCCCTCTCCTCCAAATATGGTTACTTCTGGTTTCAAAAAACCAAGATGGCGCTGGACAACATGTCAAAAATGGAGGATTCAAAATGGCAGCTCACAAACCAATGGGTGACGTCACGTTGACACTTCTTTCTTGGCCCATGTCCCATCCTTCCATGAAAGTTTGTGTAAATCAGTTTATCAGTTTTTGTGTAATCCTGCTGATGAACAAACAAACGAATGGACAGGGGGCGCAACAACGTTCAAACTATTTTGAATGAACTGTGATTATATGCAGGTTTCATGAATAAAGTCCAGTGAGGTTTAATATTTTCTCATCTCTCCCCCATCAGTCACACAACTGTCCTGAGTATGACAAACGCGTCTGCTGCAGCACAGACAGAAGACACAGAAGAGCAGGAAGACCTGGTGTGAAGCCTCAGGTCAGAGCCACTGTGACAAACACAACCAAGATGGACGACTTCAGAGTACATCCGTACAAGAGAGTTTTACAGAAACCATAGTGTGTAGTTATTAAATACAGGAAATCTGTCCAAGCAACAAAATATCTGAGTGCAAGCGCAGAGTTTGAGCACAAGCAGAGCAAATCTAAGCACCAGCAGGAGCTGTGTGAGTGCAAGCGCAGGGTTTTGAGTAAAACACCCACGAAATCTGAACGTGCAAGTCCAGCTCTCAAACTAAAAGACCATGCTTTTGAATAAAGAGGAAAACACCCGTACATTTCCTTTCTACTCATGGTTTCATGTTTTCTTATCTCCTCAGGTGCACTGTGATTGGTTGATGAAAGTATGTGAGAGGAAACAGGAAGTATCTATCTTTCCATCCCCGGTTGCAGCAGCAGCAGTTTGTGCAGCATGACCTTTAGAGCAAGAGTATTGTTGTGTTGTTTCTTTTCTTTTTCTTTTCTGATGGGTCCAGTCGTCCAGTTTCCGCAGCTTTATTTCTGTGAGCTTTAGTTCTGATGTTGGTTTAGGTTGAAGGAAGATTCTCAGGTCCTACGACCCTTTGTGGGTTGGTGTGTTGGGGTTTCCTTCTTTTGTCCATTTTGCCGGCCTGTTGTTGAAGTTGTTGTCTTTTCTGCAATAAATAGATTTTCTTTTTGCTGTTACCCTCTGAACTATGTTGGACGTCTTGGTGATGAGCCTTTGAGGCTGTGGTAACACCACGTGACTCATCTCGTGTCTTATACATGATATTAATGTGGTTATTACATGGATAATGAATTATTATGTATCGTGATTTTATGATTCTTTCTTAAATAAAGGTTTTTGGTCTTTTGTTTTCACTCCTTATCTATTTGTTTGTTTGTTTTTCAGCAGAATTACACCAGAAAACTAAAAACAGATTTTTCCATTAACTCATTGAATTTGGGCATGAATCCTGATAAAGGGGCGGAGCCAGGAGCCTGTTTGTATCACTTTCTTTATAATTGTGAGACTGATGAAAACAGTCAGGATTATTTAGAGGACTGGTTTCTATGAGTGATTGAACTCTGCTGCAGCTCGATTGAATTGAGGGAGATTGAATTGATGGAGGCTGGCATGTGCACACATAGACACCAAAGGGGGCATGAGCCACTGCCCTTTTCCTTCCTCCAGAGAAAGTGCCCTTTTTTAAATACATGAATATTATATTCCTGTTTGCGCACAGCTTCCCTGTCAAACAAAGATATTGAAATATAATAAAACATCTAAATATCAGGTGGGGAGATTAGACTAGTCTCTATAAACCAGCACCTCGGACACGGAGACCCGAGACTCCTCCTCGCTGATCGACCCGGGTACTGAGCAGGACCCGCCCTCCCCTGACCCTGCCCCTGGAAACCTGGACTCCTCCCCCAATCCCTCAGAGGAAGTGAAGGAGGAGAAAGAGATGGCCGCCAAGACCAGCAGCAGCTTGGCTCCGCCCCTCTCAGAGGATATATATCTTTATATATATATGAGTATATAAAAGCGGTGCTTTATTTGACTGTGGTTGAAATAAAGCCGCCATGTTGGACCAGCTGGAGTTTTTATTTTCTTTACTGAAGTACATTCCATAATCTATTGTTTATTTTGGCTTCTTCTGCTGTGTTCTGATTCTCCTGATTTTATTTTAATAGAGAATAAATTAATAAAACGGTTTTAATAAGAAGAATTGTGACCTGAAACTCGTCTGGAGCTGTGAGGCTTTTTCTTTCCTGTGTTGAAGTGGATTCTTTCAGGTTGGTTTCTGCAGCGGAGACGAACAGGAAGAGAAATGATCGTAAGACCTGAGAGTGTAAGTAACGTTTGAATTGTTTTCTGACACTTTGACGTGATGTCGGCTCCCGATAGTGAAGCCCAGGTTGGGAAACAGAGTTTTGAGAAGCAAACAAATGAACTTTACTGACCGACAGGCTCCGTCTGTTTAAGCTGTGAGTTTAACCACATGAACATTCTGACATCATCACATGACAATGACATGAGGTCTACTCTGTTCACCATTAGCATGTTAGCTGTGTAGCTAACAAATGAGCAATTCAATTTATTACCTTATTTAGAATTTTATTACGGTTCATTGAATGTAAATAGATGAATTTAGATAATAGATAAATGTGTAAAGATGGACATGACAGCTGATCGCCCCCTGGTGGCCAGCTGCAGTGTAGGTCAAACCCTCCTCCATGTTAGCAGATGGGACATGGAACTAAAAAGAAATCAAAGTAGCTGTTTAATAAATGTTTGTGAAGATGTTTCTGTCATTTCAGGTCGTTCTTATCTCACTGATGTTTGTTCAAGTGTTTCTGATCAGTTTGGTTTTCATCAGTTATTTGATGATATAAGAACGGGCTGAGACGTGATGATTGACAGCTGACCCTGACTCCTGCGCCTGTATCCTGGATGTTCTCAGTTCCAACGTCCGCCCTGAAGAACTCGTCCGTCAGTGAGGCCTCAGGTTTGTCCTGCTGGGACATTGTGGACTTGATGCACAGTTTCCGTAAGACTTTGCAAAGGGAATTACCCAGAGTTCACAGCGTTGAGGCGTGGGAGAACCAACCTGGAAGGAGCAACCAACTCCGACGTTGACTTGACGAAAGTATAAACCTGCAGCTCGACTCAAAGCTGGAATCTAAGCATCACTTTCTGACTCTTTATTTTCTAAACTAACTTCTTTCTTCCACGGCTCATGTTTTAACCAGAAAACGTCAAAGTGAATGTTTGTGCTGTGAACACGTCTCTGCTCTGGTTCTCACAGCAGAAGTGTCGAGGTTCCTTCTCCTTTTCTTTATCTCCATCTTCAATCTGCACATCAGAGCGTTCATCGTGTTGAAACCGTCGTCTCACTCTGACGTGCAGATCCTCGATGGAGACAGAAGAAAGGGGAAGCTTTGATCGATCTGTTTACCACAGAAACATAATTCTCAGCATTCAGATTTGAACTTGGTCCAAAACTGGTTTCAACAGACTTGTTTTTCTTTTCCTTCTCATGTTCTCATCACTTCAGCAAAGTCGATTTGTTTCAATTTGATTGACCTGAAACCGATTTGACTATAAAAGAACATTTGGTTTTCTCAGTTGCTTCTGTCATTAATGAACTGTTCATTTCAGCTCCAGGGTTAATTCTTCTAATTGATTCAGTAATGGGACGAGGCCCCTCAGTGCTCAGCTGCTCTCCTTCCTTCTCTCGCTCATCTTGTAAATACCTTTGTATCTGAAATCGTTCACAGCTTCATGAAGTGACAACACAAAACAAGAGACGTGTGAAAGACAAGAAAAGACCTCCCATAGTATCTGAAGTTCCTGATTTCAAACTGCTAAATGTTTGTGATCTTCTTCCTTATTTGTGAGGAATATGTTCAAATAAGGTCACAGCACCGATCTGAGGGCGACTCCTGGTCGAGGTCTAACAATCTTCTCTCCTTCTGACATCGTTCACTGACTCGTCCGTCTGAAGAGAACTCAACAGCAACGTCTGACAGCTTCTCCAACAAAGGAGGTAAATACACTTCAGCTCATTTCACTCTAAAGGAAACTTCAGTTATATTGAGCCTTGAGTGGCGTCTCTTATCTGACACATTGTCAAAGGTTTGATTTTGATGAATGTTTTTTCAGAAGCCAGGTCTGAAGTATGGAAGCAAAGAGCAGCCAAAGCTACAATTACTATGAACTGTATTTATTCTATACAGCCCTGATCACACGATGTTTGGGGCTGATGCCGATATTAGGGAGTAAAAAAAATTCTGATGATCAAAAATATATCGTCAGTGATTCCTGAGATGTCGTTATCGAGCCTTTGTGACAAATATATGTAACTGAGGTTTGATTATTTATTTTTTACAGTTTAACAATTAACTTAAATAAAAAATAACTAAATAAAAAGAAAACACATATACAACCAAATATATAGAACTTGAATTAAGAAAAACCCTTTCAGATAAGATGCTTATTGTTTATTGTGTAAAGTACGTTTTCATATCGGCGACATAAAGGAGGAATACGTCTGAAGACTCTTATTGGCTAATGGGTGAATGGGTGGAGCTGCAGTTGTAGTCAGAGATCGTCCATCTTACTCTGATGTGGAGAAACCATTGAGCTATTCCAGTTCCATACATCGTATATACAAACTGTACGTACTGTATTATTCTCTATAACACACTTTCTTTATAACAAGACAAATCTATAGTTTCACACAAACCACAATTAGGTTTTGAGATTTTTTTAGGTGAAAACTATTTACACGATGCATCAAAGTGTCTCCATTGAAACCACATGTGGATCTGCTCTAACTTACAAATATCAGTTATTGGAAAGATCCGTCCACTGAATATGATTATTTATCATCTGAATCCATAAATTAGAAGAAATTTAAGTTGAAATCTACGAAAAGTCCTGATCTGAGTTCAGATACTTTTAATAAACCTGATCTGAGTTCAGATACCATGTTAATAAACCTGATTTATTTTCCTCTGTTAAATGAAATAATGCAGTAACTATAATATGCCTCACAACTGATTTAAAAACTACCTGTGTGCTTGTTGGATGATTTACAGCTGAATATCGAGCTCAGGCTGACGGGAAGAGTCGCTGATCAAATATGGAATTTGGCCTCTGCTCTCTGATCAGACTCAGAAACGGGGTCAGCAGTGATGTGCACGTGAAAACATCTGCAGCCCAAAGCTTGTAGCTGTGCACGTTCTGTCTGTTTACACATGAACATGGAATATAACTGTTTTTAAATTATAATATCACGTCCCTGTCAATAGTCATATACAGTCTACATATAGATGCATATCTAAATGTGTGTGTAAGACTCTGTATCTTTCAGGGGAGTTCAACAATAAACATCTTTGACTCTGTGTAAATAGCAGAAACTGCAGAACTTACTCATGTTATTATTACTGTCAGTGATCAAGGGTTTAATTAAATTCTATTTATTTTCTGTTAAAAGCTTCATTGCTTTGCACAGTGAAGACCTGGTTCACATGACAGTGAAGTTAAATGAATCAAACAGAGACATTGACCAGTGTTTGACGAGGGCAGACGGTCCAAGGTTTCCCACAATGCTTCAGTCCAAGGCTTTGAGACACTGTATATATATCAGGACGTCAGCAGCAAAATCTACAGACTTCACAACAGGCAACTGACTGTAAGTGATGTTTTTCTATTAAAATCAGAAACTATTGAATGTACTAATGCAGATTTATTCTTTAGTAAAATAAACCATTTCTCCGACAGTGTTAGAATTCACATACTGGATCATTTTAATTGTAGAAGGTGAATCTGCTGTTGTATAAACTTAACGTGATGGAATGTTCGACATGTGACGCAGTAGATTTACTTCAGTTTGTAAAAATATCCTCACGAACTGGAATTTATATTTTCTTCTATATTACTTAATTCTTTTTTTATTATAAATGTATTTTATCATGAAAGATTATTGCTGTTTCTGTGATTTATATTATTGATACAATGGTCATCATCTTGGGTAGTATTAAGGGTATTTTCACTGTGTCTGTAATTCTATATTATTTTAGCATTATATGTGTATTATATTGTAATAATACTAATAATACTACTGCTACTCCTAATACTAATACATAATAAAAGTATTTCTCTACTGGAATAATCACACTGATGTTCAAGTGTTCATGTTTCTGATCAGTTTGGTTTGAATTCGTTATTTGATGATATGAAAAGGGGCTGAGACGTCATGATTGACAGCTGAGACTGACTCGTGATTGGTCGAGCATCTGCAGCAGGATAGCTGCTCCATGATGTCCTCCCCACAAGATGGCAGCATTATCAATATCCAAGATACTTTGCATTCATTTCTCGATAGTGGAAGGAAGTCGAGATGTCCACATCCAAACTCTTATTTAGGCTGTGGTGATGATGGAAGTCGTGTTATTCTGCGTATTTGAGTTGTTATTGCTACTTGAACTATGACCTAATGTGTGATTCTGCCTCTCTCTCTCTCTCTCTCTCTCTTCTCTCTCTCTCTCTCTCTCTCTCTCTCTTCTCTCTTCTCTCTCTCTCTCTCTCTCTCTCTCTTCTCTCTCTCTCTCTTCTCTCTCTCTCTCTCTCTCTCTCTCTCTCTCTCTCTCTCTCTCTCTCTCTCTCTCTTCTCTCTCTCCTCTCTCTCTCTCTCTCTCTTCTCTCTCTCTCTCTCTCTCTTCTCTCTCTCTCTCTCTCTCTCTCTCTTCTCTCTCTCTCTCTCTCTCTCTTCTCTCTCTCTCTCTCTCTCTCTCTCTCTTCTCTCTCTCTCTCTCTCTCTTCTCTCTCTCTCTCTCTCTCTCTCTCTCTCTGTCTCTCTCTCTCTCTCTCTCTCTCTCTTCTCTCTCTCTCCTCTTCTCTCTTCTCTCTCTCTCTCTGTCTCTCTCTCTCTCTCTCTCTCTTCTCTCTCTCTCTCTCTCTCTCTCTCTCTCTCTCTCTCTCTCTCTCTCTCTCTCTCTCTCTTCTCTCTCTCTCTCTGTCTCTCTCTCTCTCTCTCTCTCTCTTCTCTCTCTCTCTTCTGTCTCTCTGTCTCTCTGTCTCTCTCTCTCTCTCTCTCTCTCTCTCTCTCTTCTCTCTCTCTCTCTCTCTCTCTCTCTCTTCTCTCTCTTCTCTCTCTCTCTCTCTCTGTCTCTCTCTGTCTCTCTCTCTCTCTCTCTCTCTCTTCTCTCTCTTCTCTCTCTCTCTCTTCTCTCTCTCTCTCTCTCTCTCTTCTCTCTCTCTCTCTCTCTCTCTGTCTCTCTCTCTCTCTCTCTCTCTTCTCTCTCTCTCTCTCTCTCTTCTCTCTCTCTCTCTCTCTCTTCCTCTCCCTCTCTGTCAGAGTGCATGCTGGGAGTGAGTGTGGTGAGTGACCTGGAAAGTGTGTTCAGTCTGTTTGATTTTTCTACCTTTTCTTTGCGCTCTTCTTACTCATAGTAGAAGTGTGTTTCTGTGTGAGTCGTAGTGTGTGTAGCAGCAGTTTAGTTGGTAGCTGCCGGTGTGTTTGTGCAGCATGGCTGCTGCAGGTGGAGGCTTCGGCCTCCACAAACTGACGCTCCGACACGGCATCAAACTGTGTCCGGCTGTGGACTGCTCGGTCGAAGAGGTCAGTCTGGCTGTAGGTGAGGTTGTTGGATATGATAGTGTGAAGTCTGCCTCACGAATGAACAGCGCTGTGGTGGTTTTTCTAGACAGTACAGACGAAGCTAACCAGCTCCTGGAGAGTGGAGTTGTGATTCAGGGCTCCTTCACACCTGTGTGGTCCCTGGCTAATCCTGTCAAAAAGGTCCTCATCTCTAATGTGCCCCCGTTTCTGAAGAATGAGCTCTTAGAGAAAGAGCTGGGGAGACATGGACAGTTAATGTCCCCGATAAAGATGATCCCCATCTACTGCAAATCTCCACATCTCAAACATGTCGTGTCTTTCAGGAGACACGTGTTCATGGTGCTAAAAAGAGTGAGGAAGAATTAAACTTGGTCTTCAGGTTTAAAATTGAGGAATTTAATTACACGGTGCATGTTACATCAGGTAAAATGAAGTGTTTTGGCTGTGGGAAAGAGGGACATCTGATCCACTTGTGCCCAGAAAGAGCCGGTGAGAGCCGGTCGGCTGCCTCCGGGAGGGCCCGCCTGCCTCGGGTGGTGCTGAGGCCTCTGTTCCGATGGAGCCACAGAGCGACACACAAGGTTCACAGGAGGAGAACAGTGAGGACAACCATCAGGAGAACGAGGTGAGAGATAATCACACAGCCACTAGAGAGGCGGAGTCAGTGCTCACTGATGAAGAAGATTTTTGATGGAGGAAGATCTTCTCAAACTGTCAACCAAAAGAAAAACCCAGAAAACAAAACAAACAGCGAACAAAGCAAAAAGTGTCAAAGATAAACCCACCGTGTTCTTCCTCTCAGTCAGAGGACAGTTTAATAAACACACAGGAGAACCTGCAGGTGGACGAAGAGAGTCTTTACTCCTTCACCAGAATCCGGACCTTTCTACACAACACTAAGGGCACAAGACTGGTTAGAGTAGAGGACTTCTTCCCAGATCTAAAACTGTTCCTCAACTCGGTGAGAGTTTTCATGAGAAACATTGACGGTACCGACAAAGCGACCTTCACTGATCAGGAAGTTTTCCGCCTCAAGAAACTAATGTCCAAAGTCTGAGCCCAAATGGCCATTTGATGGTTAAACCCTGTCTGTTCTCCTCCGTCTGTGTGATCCTCTACGTTTGTTTTAATTTCAACCTTATCTATAAACATGTGTGACATAAAGCTGGGCTCTTTAAACATAAATGGTGCCAGAGGAGATGTGAAGAGAGCTGCTCTGTTCAGCCTGTGTAGGATCAGGAAGCTAAATGTTGTCTTTCTCCAGGAAACACACAGCACAGCTGAGAGTGAAGCTGCCTGGAGGAAGGAGTGGGATGGGGAGGTGTTCTTCAGCCATAAGAGCAGCAACAGTGGTGGAGTGGCCATTTTATTTTCCAGAGACTTTCTTCCTGTTTCCTCTACTACAGAGGAAATTGTAGAAGGTCGCTTGTTAAAAATACAGGCTGTGTTTGAAAACGTAAAGATGACCTTCATTAATGTTTATGCTCCGACTGTAGGCACAGAAAGAGTAACTCTGCTAAACACTCTAAACTCTGTTGTTAACTTGTGTAGTGGTGAAGGGCACATGTTCATGGGTGGTGACTTTAACTGCACAGCTGATGCAACTCTGGACAGGAACCATGCAGAACCTCATGGAGCCTCCAGGAGGTGTCTTATCAAACTGATTGAACAAAATGATCTATGTGACACCTGGAGGCTCCTTCATCACACTCAGCGTCAGTACACTTGTATACTAGAGACAACACTCTATCTATGGCTCGGCTGGACAGATTCTACTGCTTCAAACATCAGGCCAATGCTCTTCAGAGTTGCTCCATACACCCAGTTGGCATTTCAGACCATTCACTTGTTCAGGTTTCAGTTTCTATTAAAAATATAAAATGCAGCAGTAGTTACTGGCATTTCAATGTAGCCCTGCTTTCAGATAATGTTTTCGAAAATGCTTTCAGTTTGTTTTGGAACAACTATTCAAAAACTAAATCTGACTACACCTCATTACAGCAGTGGTGGGATATAGGAAAGGGTCAAATGAAGCATCTGTGCCTACAGTACACTCTCAATGTCACAAGGGACATGACCAGGTCTATGAAAGCTCTGGAGACAGAAATAGTGGATCTGCAAGATCTAGCAGAATCCACCGAGACGGAGAACACATTAAAGTTCTCAAAACAAAAAGTCAGCTCTGTCAGACCTGTTGGGTTTTTCTGCTCAAGGTTCCAGCACGTTGCCAAGATGGATGCTCCTCTCACTTCTTCTTTGGCCTCGAACGTAGAAAGGACAAAGAGACTCATGAACTCCCTGCGGTCCAACACAGGGCAGCTGCTGCAGGAGTCTGCAGAGATTCGCAGATATGCTGTCAGTTTCTATGAGGAACTCTTCAAGATGGAGTTCCAAGAGAGACCAGAGGTGGCACAGACATTCTTTGAGGGTCTACCCAAGGTTCCTGCAGAGGTCAGTGCAGAGCTACACAACTACAGAACTACATGCTGCGCTGCAGAGGATAAAGAACGGGAAGGCTCCAGGCATCGACGGACTTCCCTGGATTTCTACAAGGTTTTCTGGCCGGTGATTGGAGGAGATCTGCTGTTGGTCCTCAGAGACAGTTTTAACAAAGGACAGCTACCTTTGAGCTGCAGGAGAGCGGTCCTCACCCTTCTCCCCAAAAAGGAGATCTCCAGGAGATGAAGATGTTGTCCAAAGTGTTGGCCACGAGGCTGAGGAAAGTGATGGAGCATGTCATTCATGTAGACCAGACCTATTGTGTGCCCAGCAGGCTGATATCTGATAACATTACTCTGATTCGTGATATTTTGGACCTCTCTGGTTCATCGGGCTGTGAACTTGGTCTTATTTCTATAGATCAAGAAAAGTTTTGACCGGTTGGAGCACAGATACTTGTGGCAGACGCTGCAGGTGTTTGGGTTCAGCCCTGGTCTCATAGCCATGATCCGGACATTGTACAGTGACATTGAGAGTGTTTTAAGATTAATGGTGGTTGAAGCTCTCCTTTTAAAGTCCAGAGGGGAATCAGACAGGGCTGCTCCTCTCTGGCATGCTGTACTCTCTAGCCATAGAGCCGCTCCTGCACAGACTGAGGGTATAGCTGTCAGGTGTGAATCTCCCAGGGTGTCCACAAGTTTTGAAAGTCTCTGCTTATGCTGACGATGTCATGGTCCTTGTTAAAGAACAAAATGACATCGATGTACTGGCTGAAACTGTTGAGCAGTTCGGCAAAATATCATCGGCAAAAATTAACTGGGACAAAAGTGAAGCTTTAGCAGTGGGAGCTGAGCTGAGCAGAGAACTTGTGTTACCGGGGGGGTTGACCTGGAATAAAGAAGGTCTGAGATATCTGGGCATTTATCTTGGGGATGAAACCTTCATGAGCAAAAATTGGGACAATGTTTTAGAGAAGGTAGAAGACGTCTCACAAAATGGAAGTGGCTTCGCCCACACACGTCTTTTAAAGGCTGCACCCTTATCATTAACAACCTGGTGTCCTCCATGCTATGGCACCGACTGGCATGTGTGGACCCCAGCACGTCTGCTGGCCAGAATACAGGCTGTGATGGTGGACTTCTTCTGGGACCGTCTGCACTGGTTCCACAGAGTGTCCTCTTTCTGCCTAAGGAGGAGGGGGACATGGACTTGTCCACTTGGCAAGCAGGGGGCCGCCTTCAGGCTCCAGTTCGTCCAAAGACTCCTGACTGGACCTGGGGACCTGGTCTGAGACCCGTAGCCCGTGCCATACCAGAGTGGTGTGGTGGGCCTGGCTGAGTCGTTGTTTCTCATGGATGTAAATGCTAACCCTAACCCTGATCTGTACGTAAAATGTTGTTGCCCTTTTTAATAGATCATCTTTTGTGAGCTCGTCAATTACATTTGTTATAGTCATGTCAGGCAACCCTAGCACAGACAATTTCTCTTGAGTTTTGAAAACAGATGCAACTGAGCAACATCATGAACTTCTTCAATGATGGTCTGAATTACTGACGCTGGTAAGAGTAGCTTAGCTTGAAGCTTCAAATAAAACTGAAGATTACAATTATTTTCTGTTTTCTGTAAAAAAATTAAATTGCTGTAATTTATATACAACAAAAACCTGTAAAGGGTTTCCTGTAATTTACTGTAATTGTTTTTACAGTAATTAACAGTAACTTTACAGTACTTTATTGGCAACTTTTTGTAAATTCTACAGTCAATTCTTTACAGTGTGTGTGTGTGTGTGTGTGTGTGTGTGTGTGTGTGTGTGTTGAATATTGTCTTTATAATCTGTTTAAGTTTTTTATTATGTAGGCCAACCAGTGCAACCTGTTATTACTTGTGACTGGACGACATACACACCTACCTACCTAACTAACTAACTAACTAACTAACTACCTACTGTAATTGTAATATAATCCAATCCAATATAAAAACACATGAGTTTTCGTTTGTTTTCTTCTTAGTTTTTTCCACTGACTGGAACTGTCTCTTATTTGTTTAATCGTCTGACCCTCGGTCGTCTGTGATATTACAACATTTCTGAGAACGTGTTTGTTGACACTCGACTACAAAATATAGATGAACACAACAAGAAGTTCTTATAATGACTTTATACAATCATATGTATAATAATAATATGCACTCTGCAATGTAATAAACACGGAGGAGGATATTCCGTCTGTGCACCACGATGACGATAAAGCAGATTAAGTTGAATGTGATCTAAGGTCACTTGGACTCAAACAGAAATATTGAACAATGTTTAACGAGATCGGTTCAAGTTTCAAGGTTTCCCACAATGCTTCAGTCCAACGCCGTGCGTATATATATCAGAAATTCAGAAGCAGATAACAGACTTCGGAACGAGCAACAGACGGTAACAGTTTTTCTATTATCTCTAGACATGAAAAGAAATGTCCACGTCTGAGGGGACGCAGTCGATTTAATTCATAAAAATATCAACAGATATATTTTATAATCATTGGTTCTATTATTACTCAATCTTTTTTATTCTGACTGTCGTTGTTGTCGTTATTATTCATATACTTGCATTGTCAGTATGTCTGTAACTCTATATTATTGTAGAGTTATATGAGCACTGCACAAATAAACATGACTTTAAATAGATTCTTCAAAACAGTTTTCATAAACTCTTTTCCTTTTTATTTAATTTGTTTTGTTTGAGTCTCATTCACTCATTTACTGTTACAGTATTTTTCTGACAATATTATTTCTAAATTTCTTTTATCGTTAGTTTATTTCTGACATCGTCATTATTATAATTATAATCTTCACTATCTCAGCATTCAGATGTAAACGTAAACAAGAAAGGTAATTCTCATTTTAAATATCCGATTAAAATCTGTGTTCTTAATGTAATTTGTGAATCCATAATTTATAAAGGTTTTTTAAACAAATATTGAAAATGAAATGAAATTTATTCCATAATTATTTACTGAATTCTAAAATGTACTGATTAACTATATTATATTTGTAAATCCTTCGATTAATATTCCATTTATGGATTATTATTAATTATTTTCTTCCTCTCTCTCTCTCTCTCGCTCTCTCTTGCTCTGTCTCTCTCTCTCTCTCAGTGCATGCTGGGAGTTTGTGGTATTTTCAAGAATTGCTATAGTGATATTCTAAACTGTGTTTTTGTATGATTGTGTAGTTGTTAGTTGTTGTATTGTTAGTGTGTCTGTGATTGTTTGGCGGTGGGTGAGCCGTGTTTCCTCGGCGGGATGGCGTCCTCTGGGCCGCTGTCCCTGTCTCTGAGACACGGAGTGAGGCTGGTGCCGCAGCAGGACAGCCCGGTGGAGCAGGTGTTGTTGGCGGTAGGAGAGCAGGTGGGACACGGGACATCTCCTACGCCTCTCGCATGAACAAGGCGGTGGTCGTGTTTCTGAAGGAGCAGAAGTTTGTGGCGCAGCTCGTAGAGAGCGGCCTGGTGATCCAGGACCAGCTCGTCCAGGTGTCCCCGCTGGCGGTGCCTTCCACCCGGTCACTGTGTCCGGGGTCCCCTTATCTCCAACCAGGCGCTGGAGCAGGAGCTGAAGCGCTCGGGAAGATGGCGAGTGGGTTCAGGCCAGTGACTCTGGGATGTAAAGATCACAAACTGAGGCATGTTCAATCTCTGCGGAGACAGGTGTTCATGTTCCTGAGCTCTACCACCCAGACTCTGGATGTCTCATTCCGGGTCAAACATGAGGACGGGTTCTACATGGTCTATGCGAGCTCGGGGAACATCAAGTGTTTTGAGTGTGGGGATGTGGGTCACAAGCGGATCTCCTGTCCCCGCAGACAGCACGCAGCGGGGCCCGCTGTGGCTGCTGTGGCTGCCGGGGGAAAGGAGGCTGTTCCCCCGGAGCTCAGCGAGGCAGGCGGCTCCGCGCCGGCTGGAGGTGCTGCCTGGGGCCCGGTGGTCCGGTCCGCTGCTGTCGGCGGCTCGGTGTCTAAGGTGAGCACAGCAGGGGAAGTGAGCACTGAGAATATAGTTGTGGTCACGGGTGTTAAAGGTTCTATTGTGGTCGGGGATGTGGGTGTTAGCGGCCCGGTGCCAGGTGGCTCTGTGGTCGGGATGTGGATGTTAGCGGCCCGGTGCCCGGTGGCTCTGTGGTTGGGGATGCGGGTGTTAGCGGCCCGGTGCCAGGTGGTTCTGTAGTCGGGGATGTGGGTGTTAGAGGCCCGGTGCCAGGTGGCTCTGTGGTCGGAGATGTGGGTGTTAGCGGCCCGGTGGTGGCTCTGTAGTCGGGGATGCGGGTGGTGGCGGCCCGGTGCCCGGTGGCTCGTTGGTTGGGGATGCGGGTGTTAGAGGCCCGGTGCCCGGTGGCTCTGTGGTTGGGGATGCGGGTGGTAGCGGCCCGGTGCCCGGTGGCTCTGTAGTCGGGGATGCGGGTGGTAGAGGCCCGGTGCCCGGTGGCTCTGTAGTCGGGATGCGGGTGGTAGAGGCCCGGTGCCAGGTGGCTCGTTGGTTGGGGATGTGGGTGTTAGCGGCCCGGTGCCAGGTGGCTCGTTGGTTGGGGATGCGGGTGTTAGAGGCCTGGTGGCCGGTGGCTCTGTGGTTGGGGATGCGGGTGGTAGCGGCCCGGTGCCCGGTGGTTCTGTGGTCGGGGATGCGGGTGTTAGCGGCCCGGTGCCCGGTGGCTCTGTAGTCGGGGATGCGGGTGTTAGCGGCCCGGTGCCAGGTGGCTCTGTGGTCGGAGATGTGGATGTTAGCGGCCCGGTGGCCGGTAGCTCTGTAGTCGGGATGCGGGTGGTGGTGGCCCGGTGCCTGGTGGTTCTGTGGTTGGGGATGTGGGTGTTAGCGGCCCGGTGCCAGGTGGTTCTGTGGTCGGAGATGTGGGTATTAGAGGCCCGGTGCCCGGTGGCTCTGTGGTCGGGATGATGGGTGGTAGCGGCCCGGGCGGTGGCTCTGTGGTCGGGATCGCGGGTGGTAGAGGCCCGGTGCCCGGTGGCTCGTTGGTTGGGGATGTGGGTATTAGAGGCCCGGTGCCCGGTGGCTCTGTGGTCGGGGATGCGGGTGGTAGAGGCCCGGTGC
>NC_061484.1:30240285-30262785 GCF_022539355.2 Hippoglossus stenolepis
TGATGTTCTCTCTGCCCCTTCGATCGCTGCTTGATAAGGCTGCGACACGCATGAACCAGTTCACAGCGACCATACAACAGGAGTCATTCTGACATGAAACATGTTTCATATCCCGCAGTAATTGCTCCGACAGAAACAGCACAAGCCAGTAGGATGTTGTGTGCTTACAGCTGCGACTAAACAATAAAAGCAGCTCAGGCTGCAAACTGTATCAGCCAATTCGGCCTTCTAAACCAAGCTTAGCTTGACATCAGAGTGGTTTTCCCATTTCTTTTTCTGCTTTTTGCTTGCAAAACAGAACTTAACGCCTCCATGTTTGTTTTCCTTCTGATCTCTGCGTCCAATCTGCGAGTGTTCCACCGCCATAGAACAACGGAAGAAGAGGAATCTCGTGCGTTTCTGTGAAGTTTCAATCGTCACTGTGAGTTGTTTCACTACAGTCAGCAAGTTTGTGGTTTCACGTTCTGGCCAAATCGTCGAATATTCGGACAATTATAAGATTAAAAATCTTCAGTTCCAACTGTAAGTCGTGTCACCAAGTCTTAGTCCCTGAATTACAATGTGAAACCAGAACTAACCAGATGAAACTATGGAACAAACACATGGAAGCTTCAGACTCTCAGTGAAACATCTTCAAAGAGATCTCTGACTGAAAGCGTTGCTAATGTTCAAGAGCTTTCCACAGATTCAGTGTGTGGAGGTCTTATAATGTGTTTCTTTTTGCTTTAGTGCTGATACTGGGTCAGTGTTTATTTCCCTCTGTTAAATGAAATAATCAGTAACTATTAATAGCCTCAACTGATTTAAAAACTACCTGTGTGCTTGTTGGATGATTTTACATTGAATATCCAGCTCAGGCTGGCCAGGAAGAGTGGCTGATCCGTATGGAATTTGGCCTCTGTCTCTGATCAGACTCAGAAGCAGAGTCAACAGTGATGTGCAATAAGAAAACATCTACTGACCCAGCGCAGCAGCTGTGCCGCGTTCTGTCTGTTTGCATGAACACTTAAGACCTGCTTTATTTTTAAATTATAATATCAACAATCCCCTATCAATCATATACAGTCTACATATGGGTAAATATCAAATGTGTGTGTAAGACTCTGTATCTTTCCAGGGAGTTCAACTTATTAAACATCTTTGACTCTGTGTAAATAGCAAACTGAAACTTACTCATGTTATTATGCTGTCAGTGATCAAGGTTTAATTCTAGAATTCTATTTATTTTCTGTTAAAAGCTTCATTGCTTTGCACAGTGAAGACCTGGTTCACCATGTGACAGTGAGTTAGATAAAGATCAAACAGAGACAAACAATAGGAAGTGTTTGTGAAGACCAGACGGGGTCAGGTTTCCCCACTAATACTTCAGTCCAAGGCTTTGGGCCAACATATATATCAGGATGTCAGCAGCAAAATCTACCAGACTTCCTGGCTGCATAACTGACTGTAGTAGCGGTTTCTATTAAAATCAGAAACTATTGAATGTACTAGTAGATTTATTCTTTTTAGTAAAATAAACCATTTGTCAGACGGTGTTAGAATTCACATGCTGGATCATTTTAATTGTAGAAGGTGAATCTGCCATGTAACAAGCTGCGACCCAGTGGAGTGTTAGGCCTTCAACAAGCATGGTAGATTTACTTCCAGTTTGTAAAAGTATCCCTCACGAACTGGAATTTGTATTTTCTTCTATGTTACTTAATTCCTTTTTATTATAAATGTATTTTGTCATGAGTGATTATTGCTGTACTGTGATTTATATTTTGGTGTGGTCGCATCATCTTGGGTAGTATTAAGTGTTTCTGCTGTCATAATTCTATTGTGCAGCATTATATATGTAACCTGTCTCTCTCTCTCTCTCCTGTCTCCTCTCTCTCTGCCCCTCTCTCTCTCGCTCTCTCTCTTCTCTCTCTCTCTCTCTCTCTCTCTCTCCTCTACTCTCTCTCAAGCCCTCTCTCTCACAAGCTCTCTCTCTCTTCTTTCTCTCTCTCTCTCTCTCCCTCTCTCTCTCTCTCTCTCCCTCTCTCTCTCTCTCTCTCTCTCTCTCTCTCTCCTCTCTCTCTCTCTCGCCCTCTCTCTCTCGCTCTCTCTCTCTTCTCTCTCTCTCTCCTCTCTCCCTCTCTCTCCTCTCTCTCTCATCGCTCTCTCTCTCTTCTCTCTCTCTCTCTCTCTCTCTGTGTGTCTCTCTCTTCTCTCTCTCTCTCCTCTCTCTCTGCCCTCTCTCTCTCATCTCTCTCTCTCTCTCTCTCTCTCTCTCTCTCTCTCTCCTCTCTCTCTCTTCTCTCTCCCTCTCACGCCCTCTCTCTCTAGCTCTCCCTCTCTCTTCTCCTCTCTCTCTCTCTCCTCTCTCTCTCTCTCTCCCTCTCTCTCTCATTTCTCTCTCTCTTTCTCTCTCTCTCTCTATATAAGCTCTCTCTCTCTCTCTGTCTCTCTCTCTTTCTCTCTCTCTCTCTCTCTCTCTCTCTCTCCCTCTCTCTCTCTCTCATGTGTGTCTGTCTCTCGCTCTCTCTCTTCTCTCTCTCTTCTATCTCTCTCTCTCTTTCTCTCAGCTCTTTACCTCACCCTCTCTCTCTCTCTCTCTCTCTCTCTCTCTCTCTCTCTTCATTTCTTCCTCTCTCTCTCTCTCTCTCTCTTCATTCTTCTCTCTCTCTCTCTCTCTCTCTTCATTCTTCCTCTCTCTCTCTCTCTCTCTCTCTCTCTCTTTCTCTCTCTCTCTCCCTCCTCCCCCTCCTCTCCTCTCCTCTCCCCCTCTCTCTCTCTCCCCCCTCTCTCTCTGCAGCTGGAGCTGAAATGGAAGATCGGAGGACCACGTTCGCTCTGTCGTTCCTTTTTCATCCTCTGCTTCTCACTGTAGCTCACATCTGGAGAAACCGGTGACTTACAGAGCTACTTTGATTTGTTTAAACAATACTGTTTGAAGTGATTTGTCCAACGAAGCCCATTTACGTCACGTCACGATTTGCCGTGTAAAAATAGACGGCTGTGTGAGCGTGGTTGCAGGCTACTGCTGGTACAGGTCCAGGAAAGAAGTGGGACCTGTGCCAGCAGCAATGTGTGATTACCAAGGCTTCAGCTGTGACTCACTTGTTTATCCCTGTGACAAACTGGAAAATCCGCCAGAGTGTTTCTTGCAGGGGAGATGGTTCAAGGAGAAGTAATAACAAAGGTGGAGCCGAGGCAATGATTTATTGTAGGGATAGGAAGAATGCATTGAAGGAGTGTAATTATCATGATCAGGGTTGCTTCTAGATTGCTATGTTGAAGGGCTGGGACACTGCTCCACCTCTACAGACCACCTCACAGAATGGGCCTTATTAAGCCTCAATCACGAGGTGTGGAAGCTATGGTCGGAGATACACCTGGTGCTACTGACATTCAACAACAACTGGGATTACTGTGGGTGATCAGTCTGGAGTGTGTTTTCCCAGACGCACCAGCGCCAAGGCGACAGATAATAATCCAGAGTGATCTGGCAGGAGAGGACAGCAGCAACAGCAGCAACAACAACAGCAACAACAACAGGAGGTGGCCGCTTTTTCAAGAGACTGCTTGGGAGTAAAGAAGAAGAGCGCAAAAGGCTTCCAACAGAGGTGCTCGAGCGCTTAGGAAATTAATTGTAATGCGGACGGCTTAGTAACTTGAGTGACCAGTGGTCAACTTGATTATCGACAAAGTTACGCGTGACAGCAGGACTTTGTGCAGCAGGAACATCAGCCAGAATTTACAACCTGCGCGTCCAGATCCAGCAGACCACTTCCCTTCGGAGAAAGCACCACTGTAGCACAGATCATAAAGTTCCCTGTTGTGACACGTCAGCTGAATACATGGAGTTGGCCTTCAGGGAGGATTTTAATGGGCAAATTCATGGTGGAAGTAGAAGTAAACGACGAACCAACCCCCTCCCCAAACAACTACCAAAGATACTGTAAACGTAAAAGGTTATAACTCAAATCTGTGATTGTACACATTAGCTTACTTTGATATTGGCAGAATGGTGAGTCAACATGAGCTCTAGGGAAGTATTCTTCACAGCTTGATCAATAATCAATAAACTTTTCATCAGATCCTTGAATTTGTACTATTCTCTGTGTTCTTTTGTAAGGTGTGAGGACAATAACATTTAGCTTTTGTATTTTTGTAAGTTTGCCACATGAGTAATTACAAGGCACGGCCCATTTTCAAATCAAAGAGTTCTATTACACTAGAACATTATATATATCTATAGATCTAAAGATATATATAGATATCTATAGATATCTATATATATACGCATAAGTATATATATATCTATATAGATATATCTATGAATGTATCTGTTGTAATTCATTCTCAATTTCTTTCAACCTCTAAACATTAAGTGAACTGTGCCGTATAGGGTTTGGAGGGCAAAAATCATTTTCAAGGAGTGTCTTCAGTCAATCAGCACATTAACGTTGACTAGAACTCACTCACTTCCTGTCGTCTGTCTCATGTGAAGAAACAAACACTGTTCTCTGTAGCGTCAGCCTTTGTTCCATTCATTCTGATTAAGTAGTGGTAAAAACATTAAAGCTCAGTGATACAGAGAAACTACAACTCCCATAGTGCCGTTGGCGCTTGTGCGTTGACTTACCAAATGTTAGTGCATGCGGCCGGGCTGAAACATGGGCGGGCCTTGTGAAGTCTCTGGCCCAGTTTATTGAGCGGAGATAGTTCAGAAAGTTTATTATGAGAAGAAGAGATGAGGAGGATCTGCCAGGAGAGACTGTTCCCAGATCTGTCGAGGAGGGTTCAGGGTCCTATTCGACAAGATAGAGTATGCTGAATGCTGCTACACACATGCCTTACTGCACACACTACACACTACATATACCACATCTTCCCACTACTGCATACATGCTGCACTACATGCCTGTGCCATGCTACCAGTGGTGTATAAAGTACTTGAAACCATACTTGGGTAAAAGTACAGATGTCTTCCCCACCCAGAAGTGAGCTCCGGTGAAGTTAAAGTCACCTGTGGCAAGTGGCTGGTCAAGAAGACTTAGATGTCATGTTAAAATGTACTTAGTATCAAAGGGAGTACAAGTGCCGAAATTAATAATTTACAGAAGTGTACTATATTCTATGCAGACTACAAAAGTGTTCTCTTCAGGCTTTATTTCAACTGACTGAAAAATTATAACAAAAAAATAAAGATAATGCTTGTAATTTTGCAAATTTTGAACTAGTGCTGAGGTTCAAATAGTAATGAACTAGTGCATCTGAACTTCTGGGGACAACAAGAGCCAACACAGCTTAGGATAGCCAGTGCCTCAGAACACTAATGAACCACAGAGCTAACCACTAAAATTAAACATGGACAGCTGCTTTCTAATCCCAGTAGCCAGAGACAGCCTTACAATACCCTTACCAATGTCAGTAAAAGGGGAAACAAGTTCTAGGCACTTTACAAATAGGATAGTTTTTCTCTTTTGTTAACAACCCATGCAGTGCTAGTACAGAGAGAACAGGCCAAAATTTCGGACAGAGATAGCAAAGACTAGAACTAGACCGAGCTCCTGAAGGAGCACCTGGATAATTCGAAGGGAATAAATGGATGGGGAATGTGCTCTATTGATTAAGTCCCTGCCCTTTATGCACACACATGCTTTCTCCCCATTGGATGGTTTTAGTAGGGTCCTTGGATCGGCCCTGCAGAAGTCAGCCAAGGCGATCAAATTAAGATCTCTAGAAGTAAACTCGTAACCGGGATTTCTGAAGGTGAACCTGCGGGAGGATCATGCAGTACAGCCCCTGCTCGGCCCCGGTCGACCAGGGCAGCCCGACCAACCTCCCGGTTGCCAAGGTCCTATCTCCCAAGGCAGAGAGCACGCACTCCAACCTCCGCTGTAAAAGTAACCCAGGCCAGTTTTGCAGGAGATATAAAGTAGAAAGTACCCAAATTTCTGTTCAAATGTATAGTAAAGTAAAGTCCCAGAGTATTGATGGGAGTTGAAACCTGCTGTCCTAGAGGTTTTGCACCTCTGATGCCTAGGAGACTGAGTTCACTTGCTCTAGTTTTGATGGCCCCCTGGAACTAGGTCTTGGGAGGAACATATTATGCGGCTTCAGGCTCTTCGGCTGAACATGTCATTTGGTTTCACAGACCGCTGGCCCCAGCATTGGGAACTTCTGGTTAAGCCCTACATGTATAGTCAAAGCCTAAAAACCCGCATATCCTGAATAAGAGGAAAACCAGGGCCTCAGACTCCGTCTCCCAGGGTGCCTCAGCGTCACACAGAGGAGTGCTGAAAACCGACAGGACACAAGGGTCAACTACTGTGGTCACTCTAGGCCCCATGACCTGTGAGGTCACCGGGCCAATATAAGGCAGAGTCTCCCCTCTTGTTCTCTTGTGCAATCCCTCCAGCAGGAGAAGTCTGTCCAACTGCTCTTCTTCGATTCCTCAACTGATGCGACCTCAGAGGAGGCCCCACCTCTTGTCTCTGCGCAAGGTGCAGCTTTCCACTCACCCGACGAAACCTCCTCAATCCAAGCTCTACCAACCTTCAGCTTGGTGACGATGTCCTGCCGGAACTGAAGCAGCAACTGAGCTGCACCGCACAACAGAACCACAAAGGCCAGAACCACAAAACCAGCAAAACTGACTTCTGGAACTTCAAACAGCACAGCAACCCTTTTTCCCTTTCCATGGGTGAGTATGACTAGGCTTAATAATTATCACTAGGCTAAACAAGACCTGGCTTTATTTGATTCCTTGTGATGTTTGCAGTTTGATTTTGAGTTGCTGTGATATTTTAGTTACAAGTTATTTGAAAGTTAATGTGGTTATGTCTTGTCTTCATACGCCTCGTGCTTTCTCTGATTATATTTTCCTTCTGAACCTGCTATGTCATCTCAGCACCAATCTCTCTCATTCCACATCACATGTAATGAAACATTCCAAAGGAGAAGTGATTATCTTTAAATTGACTGACAACCAATTTGGGAAGCAGCTGACTCTTGCCAGAAATACCTGTACTCACACACTGAAATTACACAGCCAGGGCGTCTCACTCTCAGGGAAGGGCGCCCCCACGACGCAAAAACCTTCTCAGAAACCTAAAGGCCAGGAGGCTGCCCTCGTGGAGGGACACTTCTCCTGACCTCTAACTGTTTTGAAGTCACTCCAAACCGCTCACACAAGAAAACAGGCAGCAGGCTGTTAACGGACAGGAGATCTACAGATCGGGAAACTCGTGCTGGAGTTAAAGGCAAATGTTAAACATTATTGACAGGTTCTAAAAGTCCTTTACTCTTCTCTTTTCCCATCCTGTTTTCTGACTGTTTTCTCTTTCTTTTATCCATGTGGCAGGTTTAAAATCAGCACTTTAAATGTGAAGCGGAGCCAGAGCTGATTTAAGAGCGGCTGTTTTAAATGTGGATAATAACAGAATAGATGTGATGTTTTAGAAACCCACAGCACTGAAGACAGTAAAGTGACTGGAGGAGGAGCTTTTAATGGGAGGCTGTTTCAAGCCCCAGAGTCAGCTGCAGTGGGAAGTTCTTGGGGTTTTGCCGCACTCCTTTATGTGGACGAGATCTGTCCCAGGTGTGTTTTATTAAGGTTCCAAACTGAATATGAGAATGTCAGGCTGGTGTTTCTAAGAAGTGTCTCTCGCCCCACTAATGGGGTGGACAGGATGGACTTTTTAAAACATTTTGGATGAAATACATATTTAAACCTTAGCAGTGGTGATGGTTTTGTGTTTTGAGGAGGTGATTTCCAACTGAAATCCCACGCTGGGCTAAGAAATCACTTAGAGCCACATCCTGCATCATGTCTCAGACTGAGAAGCAACTGACTGAGCACATGGGCTGTCTGAGAAGTATGTGGAGGGAGTTTTAACAGTAATCGCAGACAATACACCTGGAGCCATGCAAAGGAAATATTTTATCCCTGACTGAACTGCTCGACTCTATTGTTTTAAACACCATTTAAATATTTTTAAAAGGTGTTTTTATTCAGCCTAATGGGTTTTACTGATCATTGTTAGTCTCGCTCCCGTTTTATCAGAAATGTTAGTTTAAAGGAAACCTGTGGCATTTTAACACGTGCTTACTAGAGCCGCGGGGCTTTTGGAAAACTTTAGAGTTGTTTAGTTTTCCTACAGACAGACCTGCCTTCAGTAGCGTTCAGCAGTGGTAGGATATCAGAAAAACACAAATCAAACAACACGCAGCAGTTTCACTCCCAATGTCCCAGCGAGGTTTACTTCGGACAATAAGGGGATCTGGAGGAGACAGGTAGAGAGAATTTGGGAGTCTTTGGCAGCCTACAGGAGAATCCAGGGCATTTCAGACTCCCTCAGTCAAACAGCCGGCTGTCCAACCTGGGCGTCTCAGCTGGGGCTCTGGTCAGGTTCCTGAACATCTCGCAGATGGATGCCCCTCCCAGTTCTTCTTTGAGTTGGAGCAGAAACATGGACAAAGAAGACCATTCACTGTTTATGAGCCGTTAGCGGCTCTGAAGTCCTCGACTCATCTGAGATCAAGGAGTATGCTACCGGTTCTATAGAGACCTCTTTAAGAGTGGTGGTCAAGAGTAATCTGGATGTGCACAGCGGCTTTCTGGATGGTCTCCCTCCAGGTGGCAGACCTTGTACCGGAGCTGGCACGGAGCATTACAAAGGAGAAAGAGCTGCACCAGGGCTACCAGGCCTTACAGGCCAGCCAAGCTCCAGGGATGGGCGACCCTTCCTGCTAGTTTCTTTAAGTCCTTCTGCGTTGTCTTAGGACAGGATCTGCAAAGGTGATCAGTGACAGTCTGCGGAATGGAAGGGGCTACACTCTGAGCTGCAGGAGGGCGATCATCCCTTCTGCTGCAGAAGGAGACTACTACAAGGATTGAAGAACTGGAGAACCCCGGTCTCTCTGTTGTGCACAAAGATTACAAAATCCTGTCAAAGCTCTGGCCCTCAGACCAGGAAGTAATGGCGTCGTCATCCACCTGACCAGACTTGCTTGCCCGGCAGGCCTCATGGTGACAAATGTCACTTTGATTCAGATATTTTTGGACCTCTCCAGTTCAGTGGCAATGGGAGACTGGTCTTATTTCCATAGACCAGGAAAGACTTCCCAAACTGGAGTTAGTACATGAACCTGTGTGGAAATACACAAGGTTTTCAAATTCTGATTTTCTCTCTCCCCTCTCTCCCCCTCTCTCTCTCTATCAAGAGACTTCTCTGGAGAGGTTTTCTAGTTCATCAGCTGTTATTTCTTTCCTCCCATCTAGAAGAGCAAGTCCCCTTGCTGCAACAACGTGAGTGCAGTGAGAGACAGAAGAGGAGACAGAGCGCAGGTCAAATGCATGAGAGTTTCATTTAAAGCACTTGATCTCACTCTTCAAGGCTGCCTCATTAACCGGTGGAGTTCTGCATCATTGTGATTTGATGAGAAGGGTCAGACCATGAATGTCTTGAGGAGTCCCAGAGGTTGAGGTGGAGTTCATGTGAATTTCCCAGTCTACTAATCCCAGGAACTAATTCTTTACAGTTATTCAGAAGCTCCCATGTTATGTACTTTACAGCCAGGCACCAGTGGGAGGCTCAGCCCCATCTAACCAGCATGATACGATGGTTCCTGCTGTCACTCTACTGCTCCCGTGCACCTGTGCATGAGCTCATGAAGTCCAGTCTGCAGAGTGGACAGTTTTGCCGTGTATCCAGACGAAGAAACAAGTTTTGACTCACATGGAGTTGAATCACTAAGTGAGAAATGGAAGTAAAAGAGAACACTAAAAAGTAATGTAAGTTTTACATAATTGTGACCTTTACGGTGTATTTTTGCTGTTGATGTACTTATGGACCTGGAGGTGTAAATAAACAGAAAGACTGACTTCTAACATGAGGTTGAAAGAATGATGACATGTTTTTCAGTCCAGTCTCAGAGAAAGTAAAAGAGAGTGTTAGATTAGCTGTCAGACATTAACAAAACTACTCTCATATTTGCATGAAATATATTTTAATAAGTTCATCATTTCAAAACAAAAGAACGTTTCTTCATTTTTATGAAGTTGCATTGTTTGTCCGTTGCGGCACATGTCAATATGGGGAAGAAGCCAAGGTCTTAACTGATCTATAGTTTCTATCTGTCCCTTCGTGACTGGTGGCGAAACATCGTTTCTCAGGTGAATCCCAGCTAACACCGATGTAGCTTGCTGCAGAGCGTGTGGAAAACAGCGATGGGTTTGAGAAGCAGCGGGGATTGCTTTGTCATCTTCTTCTTTCTATATAAGTGCATCTGCATTTAGTTACAAATGTTCATCACTTGGACTCAAGATGAACTGGTAGGAGGTTTTGGTGGTTAGTCAAAGTCAGTGGCCACTCCCACAAAACATGTTTTAGCCTCCTCGATCATGATAGGGTTAGGTTGGCTCTGTCTCTCTCTCTCTCTCTCTCTCTCTCTCTCTCTCTCTCCTCTCTTTCTCTCTCTCTCTCTCTCTCTCCTCTCTCTCTCTCTCTCTCTCTCTCTCTCTCTCTCTCCCTCCTCCCTCTCTCTCTCTCTCTCTCATAGCGTCCACTTTCATGGCGATCTAGCTACACACCCCAGAACCCGGGCTTAGGTCCATCTGCACTCCGCATGACTCAGTTCAACCTGAAACCCCAGGAGACGAGGGGGCTGAATCAGCGCTGTTCGTTTGACGAATTACAATGGTCGAGCAATCACCGTAGAACATTTTCATCCTGCACTTGTGAGGTTAGAAGCTGTAGGTGTGGTGGTTTGTTCACCTTCTCATGAACAAGGCGTGAGGGAATGATTCATCTGCAGTGTACTGGCTAGTCATGACACTGAAGAGGCACAGCATGAATCTGTTGTTTATGGATTTTTGACCTCAGAGCCAGAAGGAAATAGAAACCTTATAGACTTGTGTGCAGTGTTTGTAAAAGGTTTGTTTCTTTCTTGATGGGTGGTTAGCTTGGTTAAATTCTCTCCTTCTCCTTTGGAAGAGTCACGAAGGTAAAGGGTCAGAAAGTTGTTCTTCTTCTCCCACAATTGAAAACCCTTTCCCAGGCTCAACCAGGTGTAGAAGTTGGCCTCAGGTTAGGCTAACATACTTCACTGTCTGTCTTACTGTCAAAATGTTACAAATAACAATAAGGTGTATAAATTGTAATTAGTTGTAACTCTTTCTCAGCTCCACATTACCGTGTGGGCGGTTGAGAAAAATAAACCACTGCGTCACTGGCTGATCAGGGGGCAGGCCTGTTCAACGCTGCCTGGCTTCAGTTGGGGATGATTCAGGTTTGAGTGTGAACAGCCACTAAAGTCGTTTCTAACACTCTGTTTACATATTAGAGAGAAATTCACAGTTTCTTCAACCAGTTTAATCTTCCACCATCAGGCTCAGGAAAAGCATGTAAGTGTAGAGAAGGAAGGAAGGAGGAGGTGTTTATCAGTTTAAATTGATCTTTCTCTTACAGATCTGTCTTTATTCTCGAACTCTTCTGTGTTGAGTAGACGTGTCTGTGATGTGACTGATTTCATCTTGTGCACATTATTTATCTGTGGATGTTTTTGCTGTTGAGTCTTTTGAGCCAGGAGCAGCAGCTACTATAAAGAGTATAACTGCAGCAGCAGTGGTTGTTGTCCTTCTTCTCACTGTGACAGAGTACTGAAACCCACTACGGTATATTTCCTCCTTTTATCGGACTTCTGAATTCACCTGATGTCAGTTTGAAAGAAAGTAAAAATATAAATGAACCATTCATTCATTTTCAGATCACCACACCATAAAGTGATGCAAGAAAATATGAAGGTGCCTCATCAGTATTTTGTACATTGCCTTTGTTTAGAAGTTTCTATCGTCTGGGCTCAAGTAGCAGAATGAGAACGCTGTTATTATTATTATTGTTATTATTATTTATTATTATTATTAATATTATTATTATTATTATTATTATCATCCTGTGAGTTCCTCTCCTCTCGATGCAGAATTTGTCATCAGTGTGGGTGTCAGTTGAATGTATAGATGCTATCATGGAAATGTGTTTTCTTTTCTTCACAAGAAGCTGAGTAAATGGGAAGTGTTCTCTGGTATCGTTATGAATCTGATTCTCTGTGTTACAGTGGTACCCAGTGTGAGTGGCTGGGATGTAGTTACACTTCTGCTGAGATCTGTGCTGTCAGGATCAACAGTGGACTGATACCTGTACCTACATGCCCATCACGTTTAATAACCAGCGATACTGCAGTTCAGGAAACTTTCTGGTTCATTCAGAGTGGTAATGGGATTGTGTTGATCTGGGACTGATCCAGATATTCAGTCGTGGAGTATCTCTGTGGAGCAACAAATTACATTCTGAGAATCTCTAACTTATGAAGCGGGCTGTTTATTGTACAAGTTCAGGTTCATGACTAACCCGACCCTGGGAGTTTAACTTGGTTCAGCTGGAGTCACTCTGTCTCACAAAGAGTAACATTCATCTGAACAGTGCATTCATTTATTTCTACAGCATCTTGTTTGGTTCACTTGAGTGTGTCTGTGCACTTTATATGCATGTGTGTTTGTCAGTTTGAGACCAAAATGGATTCCTTATTCTCCACAGATTTGCATCAGTGAAGGTGACTCTTATAACAGGCAGAGCTCAGGTGTCAGAGCAGTTGTCGTCTTCCTGATCCTCCCAGACTGCGTCTGAATCTACAGAATCAACGAGAAGATGATTGAAGGCATCTTATTCAGATGATTTTGATCCTGCAGACAGAGTTTCCTGTGCTGTTAAAGGACTTGAGAGATTCACGCTCTCCGTCAGTGTGAGTTTAATCTACAGTATTTCACTATAAGCACCATCTTCTGGAGTATTTGAGATAATGCATTGTACCATAACTGTGTGTGTCTTTAAATACTTTTTCTGCATGGGCACATTAGACTCTTGGATACTACTATCAGGCATGGCAATAGTGTAGTACTAGTACTGGTATTCTGCTTCTGTAAAATAAGGTGGAAGACATGACTGCTCCCCATTGAAACCAAAACGATTGGGGTCACCCCCTGGTGCTTCTTTGCCAGGTATAGAACATGTGCTGTCTCTCATCATGATGGGAAGGACATGGACCAATCTAAAAGATCAAATGCAACTCTCTCAAGATGGTTTGTGTCATTTTGAAGTGGATTCTGTCACAGCTCCTGTTGTTCATGGCTTTTCTCATAAGTTTGGTTTTAATTAGTTATTTGATGAAATGAGATTGGATTAAACTTCATGATTGACAGCTGAGGCTGACTCAGGATTAGTCGAGACTCCTTGCTTGACAGGCGGGACGCCCATTACTGCTGACTCCCATCTCCAGATCAACTACTGTGCAGACTGTAGTTCCAAATGCCAGAAGATGGCAGCGTTGGTATCAGGATATTTGCTTCATTTCTGGAGAGTGGGAGGAAGTGGAGACGTGTGAAGTCCATCTTTAATTAAACTCTGCATAAAGACACAGATCATTTTCACTCATATTGGCCAGTTTGCTCATTATAGAGCAACTTCTGCAAGGTCCTCATGTTCCTCACCTTCATGTTCCTCACACCTCCCAGCAGTTAATATTTCTCCCTCACACTGAAGTCTAGGAACTTCCCTGGGTTTTGTGAACTGAAGGATTTCCTCATCTTAGCATAATCCATCATCTTAAAATGAAAACCTGCCATTAATTTGAGTTCTGGAAAATACATGGAACTAGTTTTTATTTGTGCCATAATGCATTAAGCATTGATACCATGAAATGGTGTGCCTTCGGCATTCAATAAATTTGGTTATCAAATAAAATAATAAATATGAATATTTTATTATTAAATAATAACTTTAATTGATTAAAGGTACCTCAAACACCACCCTTCAAAGGAAGGAAAAGATAGTAATTTATTAGATAAGTCTCATAAAGGTTCTAACTACTAGGTTGGAACTCTGATTAGCAATTAAATTAATAACTATAACCAATTACCATATAGATAGTTAGCTAAGTTGAAGGATATGGAGTTCTTGACAGTGTAGAGGTTGGCAAAGAATTCACTTATACAGCATTGTGAAAAGAAAACTGTTTGTGAAGAAAAGCATTTCTTATGAATGTATTAAAGTATAGAAACACAAATGACTAAGCAGTTAATTGCTAAACAAAGATAGGTATGTGTGTATACACATGTGTGGCTGTGTCTGTGTGGAGTCAGCGTGGCTCAAGATGGTGAAAAAAGAATAGAAATAACTTTCCCTCCCTATTTAGGAATGTTTACGACCTGTGGGAATGTGTTAGGGTGAAGAGTTGTGTGTGTGTCTGTGTGTGTGTGTGTGTGTGTACCAAATTAGAAAGTTACTGGATGTATGAGAAGGGACTGAAGGCATGGCAGACTAACATTGCTTTCTCAATAACATAACCACAATGTCAACACCGCAAATCAAACATAAACATCACAGAATCAAATAAACAGTCTTGTAGCCTGTGCCATAATTGTGGCCCAGTTGTATTTACCCGTCCGGAAGGAAAAAAAGGAAGTTGCTGTACAGTTCGAGTTCTGTGTCGTCTTGCTGGTTTCTGATATTGAGCTGTATGGCTCAGTTTGCTGGCTGAAGTTTTGCAAGCTGGGACATGTGTCGAAGCTGCTAGGAGCGTTAGTAGGCTTGGGAGGCGAGAGGTTTCCTTGGTGAGATGAGCTGGAAGCTGCCTTTGTGCTCCTCTCGAAGAGTTGGATGGGGAAGGAAGATGTGAGCTGGAAAGGCTCAGCAGCCTTCCCCTCTCTGCGGAGAGGGTGTAGAAGAGGTGAAGAGGAGAACAGGCTTGTGTTGGCCGGTGACCTCACAGGTCGCTTGGGGTCGGGTGACCAATGGGAGTTGAAACCTGTGTCCCTGAGGAGTTTCACCTCCCAGTGCCCTGGGAGACTGAGTTCCTTGCTCTGGTTTTTGATGGCCCCCTGGGAGACTGAGTCCTGGAGGGACATGCGGCTTCGAGAATGCTTGACTGAACATATGAGCTTGAAGTGTGGTTTCACAAGAACCATGGCCCAACAGTTTTGTAAATGTAATTCATCTTCCTGATTCTCTGATGTGCTCTGTGTTACAGTAGTAGAGTCTGATTGACTGGGGTGTGAGTTACACTTCTACTGAGATCCTGTGCCTTCAGAGGATCAACAGTGGACATTACCTCTGCCTACAAATACCCATCCTGGTGGGATTGCATGATACAGTTCAGAGGAAGCTTTCTGGTTCATTCAAGTAATAGGATTCACGTTGATCTAAGGACTAATCCGGAGTATTCAGGTCGTGTGGAGTGTCTACAACACGTGCACTCTGAGAATCTCTAACCTGAGAGAGAGCATCCCGGCTGTGTACAAGTTCAGGTTCACAACAACCCAATATAGTTGAGTTTAACTGGATTCAGCTGAGTCACTTCTATCTCTGTCACAGGTAACATTTACATTAGAGTCAGTTTGAAATATTTAAGATGTGTATGTGGAAAATAAAATATGTGTTTCATTTCACAGACCCTCAGCTCCAGTACATGTGAGGAGATCAACAGCCAATCCATATCACTACCTGGACAGAGCTGACCTGCTCCTACGCAGGTGTCAGCTCCCTGATCATCTTTCCCTATGTTTTTGTTCAGCCAACAATAAACTTGTTGGAATGAAAAATGCTTACACTCTCAACACGTTAATGCTGAAGACAGCTGTCACTGTACTGTAGAAGGACATGAGCGTTTCCCTTCTCCTGCATTGGGTGAGTTTGTCCTCCTCATGACTACAATAATGTGGAAATAATTTAAATTTAAGCTTTAACAAATAAATACAGATGATGTTTTGATTGTATTTCTATGTCCTGTGTGTTAATATAGCCTCCTTCAAGCTCAAAGGGTTTTCCTCTGTGTCAGTGAGTTTCTCTGCAGAGATCATGGAGGCGACTCAATTACTCCTGACCTGTAAAGCATTGATACTAACCAGCAGCTAATTGCACCTGGTACAAGAGAAGAAGAGATAAAAGGGAGTTCAACCTCCCAGTGAAGAACTTACAATTTGTCCTCAGCTCCATCCAAGTCAAGTCAGACTCTGGAGTATTACTGCACAGCTGAGAATGAGCTGGGAAGGGAGTTCCCAGCAAACATCTCTATTACTGTGACATGTAAGGTAGAGCACAGGTTGTGAAGTTGAGGAGATATTGAATCTGTCATTCTTTGTCATCCTTTACATTTTTAAATTATGCAGATATGGGTCGTTTGACTTCTGCCCCATAAATATTCACCGTCAGCAGACCATCAGCAGCACAAGGAATCTCATAGCGTCTGTTAAAACATCCACCGGCTTTCCACCATCCTCAGTAAGCTTGAAGATATTTTATTCTGTGCGCATTCGTGACGAGCAAACCCGAAGCTCTCAACAGACGGACAGTGGTGAAAACAAGAGCCTGCTCCTACACGTCACACCTCAGCAGGGGGGGCGGTGGGCTCAGAAACATTTTTAAGGACAAACACAGAACCCAGGCCACTCTAGACAGAGAGACTCTTACGTTTCATCGGGAAGGAAGCTGTGTCCTGGTGTGAAGGGTCATAATGTATCACGTTTAAAGTCCACGTTACAAACTGGACTATGGTTTGGGAAATCTGTGGACATTCAGAGTCTGGGAAACAGTAGTGCAACAGGGAAATCATTGAAAAAACCTCTCACTTAACAGCAAGGAGAATTTACCTGTGTCAGTTTAACAACCTTGCTGTTGTAACTCAGTGCCTCACTCACACAAGAACTAGCCCCAGCTTTAACACATCATATCATATATGTCCCCAAATGTTAAACACAATGTCTGTCATCTGTATCATCATTCTGTTTTCCACATGAGACGCTCAAAGCCTCCACTCTGTGTAAGTGAGTCCCTCTGGTGAGATCATGGAGGGCAGCTCGGTCGACTCTGACCTGCAGCAGTGATGCCAACCCAGCGGCTATCTACACCTGGTACAGGAGAACCGAACTCTGCCCAGGACCAGAGGGCGTTTACTCGTCTCTCTCCATCAGCTCTGGGGACAGGCGGGGTCTACTCTACAAGTCTGAGGTCAATCACGAGGCGGATCAACTCCGTCTCTACATGGAGGCGTCCAGGTATGAGTAGAAAGGCATCCACATATCCATGAGGCCAGCATATCTGCCAATCTTATCGAAAGTTCCTGGAGTCCGCCCCCTTATCTGGATTCACACCAAACTTTCCTGAGTTCTTCCCTGACCAGTACCTCATCCTACCTTCAGTTTCATGCTAATCGACTCAGTAGTTTTTGTATAATCTTGCTTAAAATCAACAAACAACAAAATATGAAACGGACTTAGGTGAAACATCTGTTGTTGCATGGCGACACTATGTAGCGTCATTCTCTAAACTCCTGTTAGTGACATTTCTTACCAATATGATCATTAGATTATTTTCAGTGTCTATAAACTGATGCGTCTCTATAGTCCTATTAGGCAGAATACAACAGATTAGCAGTTTTAAGGATACTTTATATAAGTCTCTAACTTTTTGTGACATTACTTATAACTCATCTCGTATCGATGGGGATAATGTTCCACAGTCAGTGATTTAGTCTCTCTGCTATTTGTGGAAATATCTTGGAAATGTGTCTTTTGGTCAAATCTTGCTCATCTTGACCTCTAACCTTTGACAAATCAGCTGCAAAGTTAATATTCACTATAATATTCAGTAGGTTTTGGTTCGTGTGTTGAGTTATTTGTACATTCCTGCACATAGGGCTGAAACAAAACCCTCAGTACCTGCTTCTGTCTGTGCCTGGTAGCCCCGGGTTGTGATGATCATCTATATTTAAAGAGCACTTATCAAGGCCAGGATTGAAAAGTTCTTCACTTTTGGTTAATGAATATTTCTAGGTTGATTTCTGTGATCTTGCATGTTTTTGCACCAGACGCTCCAAAGCCTCCTCTGTGTCAGTGAGTCCCCTCTGGGTAGAGATCATGGGGGCAGCTCGGCTCAGTATGCAGCATCAGGACAAATCTTCCACCTCACTAATATCACGGCTGAACATGGTAGGAGATTATCAGTGTAGTCCAGAACACCACCGGGTAATAGTAAAATATGCCATCTGACTGTTTGCAGCAGGTGATTTTAGCTCTCTGACTTTACGGCCTACACCCCCCCTCGCTGCCGATGTCAGGGCAACCGACCATCAATGCTCATATCAAGCCATCATAACGCATGAGCAATGCGTATTTGACCAACAGCATCACCTGTGAAAGCTGGGTCATCAGTCTAACCACACTGCTAATGTCTCCTGTCTGTTGTCCGGCGAGTCGTGATGATCATGAATATCCTCAGAGCTGACTCTGGTGGTGACACTGGTTCAGTGTAGTCCTAGGACTCTGTGAATATGGTAAACAATACAAATCCATCAGTTCTTTCTATCTTTACCTACTGTCTTTATGCCCAAATGTCTTCCAAACACTAGTTTCAGTGTTATGAAGTTTATTTTATCAAATATTTATGTTTATTTATTTGTTTTGATCCAGGATGGAAGAGAACTCTGAGCTTGAAATCAAGCGAGTAGAGCTATGGAGATAGTAGGTGAGAGACAGTGAGGCCAAAGGATGACTCCATATCACTATTTTCATCTCACAATGTCAGAGAAGAGATAAAACATTTCTTGGATCAGCTACTTTGTCTGAATCTGCCCCAAATATAAAGTTCTTTCCATTGACCGTGATGTTAAGGTGGACATTAGACTCTAGGTCTAGAAAGTGAAGTGAATGATCCACTTAGAGTCCGACAGACCATAAGCACATGAGCTGTTGAGGCATGGATACGTGTGATTGACAGGCTAGTACGGTGCAGGTGCCGGAAGGTTTTGGGTGTTGGGCCAGTGTCGCTTGGGTCCTGGAATAAGGCTCACCCTCTCCTCAGGCATAGTTACTTCTGGTTTCAAAAACAAGATGGCGCTGGACAACTTTATGCTCCAAAATGGAGGCTTCAAGATAGCGTACTCACAGAGCCAATGGGTGTTTTTGTAATCCTGCTGATGAACAAACAAGCGAATGGACGGGCGCAGCTCGTTTCAAACTATTTTGAATGAACTGTGATTATATGCAGGTTTCATGAATAAAGTCAGTGAGGTTTAATATTTTCTCATCTCTCCCCATCAGTCCACAGCTGTCATAGGTGCTGTGGCGTCGCTGCTGCAGCACAGACCAGAAGACACAGAGGAGCAGGAGACTGGTGTTGACCTCCAGGGTCTGAGCCACTGTGAGCAAACCTTTCAACAAGATGGGCGACTTTAGAGTACACATCCGTGAAAATTTTAGAAACCATAGTGTATGATTCATAAATAAATCTGTCCAAGCAACAAAATATCCCAAGGTGCAAGCGCAGAGTTTGAGCACAAGCAGAGCAAATCTAAGCGCCAGCCCAGGAGCTGTGTGAGTGCAGCGCAGGGTTTTGAGTAAAACACCACCGGGAATCTGAACGTGGGAGTCCAATCTCCAGCTAAAGACCATGCTTTTACAAGATAAAGAGGAAAACACACCACACATTTCCTTTCTACTCATGGTTTCCTGTGAGCTTTAGTTCTGATGTTAGTTTTAGGTTAGGCGAAGATTCTCAGGTCCTCGACCCTTTGTAGGTTAGTGTGTTAGAGTTTCCTTCTTTTTGTATCCATTTATGACCTGTTGTTGAGTTGTTGTCTTTTCTGCAATAAATTGACTTTTCTTTTTGCTGTTACCCTCTGAACTATGTTGGACGTCTTGGTGATGAGCCTTTTAGAGGCTGCTGGTAACTTCTGGGAAACTCTCTAAGTATATATATTGATATTAATGTGGATTATTACACTTGGATATTGTGTATATGACGTGATTTACAATTCTTTCTTAAATAAGGTTTTGATCTTTTGTTTTTCACTCCTTATCTATTTGTTTGTTGTTTTCAGCAGAATTACAGAAACTAAAACAGATTTTCATTAACTCATCGAATTTAGGCATAGTCCTGATAAAGGGTAGACAGACCTGTTTGCATCCTTTCTCATGGTATGAGACTGGTAAAGCAGTCAGGATTATTTAGAGGACTGGTTTCACCATGGTGATTGAACTCCCAATTGCAGCTCAGATTGGATTAGGGAGATTGAATTGGTGGAGGCTGGCATGTGCACACACATAGACACCAAAGGGGGGAGGCAGGCCACTTACCCTTTTCTTCCTCAGAGAAGTGCCGCAAATACATAGATATTATGTTCTGTTTGATCACAGCTTCCCTGTCAAACAAATATATTGAAATATAATAAAAACTCTAAATATCAGGTGGGGAGATTAGACTAGTCTCTGTACCCTCCCTCCCTCCACGTCTCCTGCACAGAGCTGAGCACTGGAGCTGTGGACATTTCTCCATTCTTAGAGTTCAGTTCTAAATGTGATGATTAGAAAACATCAGAGGATCAAAGTCACTTGTTGACCTGCGGAGTAATGGCCTCAGTGCAGTGGAGCTGCTAAGGGGGGCCAGGTGGGGCCAGGAGGGGCCACCTTGATACAGTAAAGGCAATAATCAGAGTTTGTCCTTTTAAGCTTTAGTTGCAGGACACAAGTCTAAACTGAATGAATGTCCAATCAGTGTGGAGAGCACTGTAGTGGAAATCCCCCTGACCAGGTGTCTCACTGCTGTGATACTGTCTCCCTGACAGGATGGAACCCTTATTTGGTGATGTTTTCTTCCAACTGCTACAGCGGACGGACAGACACAAATGATGATCTCATGTCTTTCATGTCTTTTTTCATATTATGTTTTATGAAACGCCTCTTTGTATAAGTTCTGGCTTTTGTGAACTTGCGGCCAGTTCCATTTTGAGCACCCAGCTTGTTGTGTAACCTCTGCAGAGCTTACTATTAAAAAGACTCAAAGGCAACTCCAGTCTGAGAATTTCATTGTTTCAAATCTCGTCTGGACCCAAGAAGTCTTCGGTGGTTGGCCACCCGGGAGAGAAAATCTTCTGCCTCTACCTCCAACAGTGAAGAGAAGAGAGGCCGAAATAACTGGGGTTCGGACCTTCTTCACAGGGATCCAAAGACCTCTCTTTGGTCATCTTATATCTGGTGAGATGTTGAAATTCTGATTTTCATGACTGTTTAGATGATTTCTCAAATACACAATCAAACATAAGAAATAATAAATTTAAAGGGTTTTATTTGGAACAGGTGTATTAGTCATTGTCTCTGGATTATTGTGGATTATTAATGTTAATCTGACCCATCTTGTGGCAATCATCCTAGTTGAAGGCATTTTTCCTGTTTTTGCCGTAAAGAGAAACAAGGATTCGTGGAGACGTCCACGTCTTAAATTGAGTGTTCAAGGGAAATTGTGGATGAGTACGATTTCATACACTTAATTGATAAGGATGGGTAACAAGGGAAGTCAGGGACTTCAGAACCCAGAAAGTCCAATTGTGGACTCTATGGTTGCAAGAGTGAGGACGGGAAAGTGTGACATTTTCTTCCAATATGGTCCAGAGACTTTGCTTTTCCTCATAACGGGTCATTCATTGTCGAAAAAATTAAACTTTTAAGAGAGAAACTCCTCGAGAAAGAGGAAAAATTAAAAAGCAACAAAAAATAAAAATAAAAAAATAAATAAATCAAGGTCACAATGTGGAAAGACAGAAGATAATAAGAAAGTGTCTTGAAATGTGGGGAAAAGAGGCAGAGTGTAGGGACAGAAAACAAACATTTAAACAGATGGCTAAGGTTGAAAAGAAGGAAGCTGAGAAAGTTGAAAAGAAATCATATAGATCTCTGTATCCTCCCCTTACAGGGTGTGGCAGTCCTCACCTCGACGCCTGCCTTCCTCCACCCCAACGACAAAACCCTCCCTCACATCTTCTGGTAAAAGATAGCACACCACGTGTCTCATCATACAGATCTTCTGTCTGCCATTTGCACGCAGAGACATTATTCCACGATGGGGAATTCCTAGCAGAATTTCCAGTGACAATGGCAGACACCCGTAAACGAAGCTGTCAAACAACTCGGTTCTCATCTAACTATGGATGCGAACACACCAGTGCATATCATCCAGCCAGTGGTGGAGCTGTGGAACGAAAGAACGGGGCACACTCAAAACTAAACTTGCAAAGTGCTGTGAAGACACAGGTCTTGCAGGGACAAAAGTCCTGCTCTGGCGCTGATGTACATGAGGATGAGAAAACGAACCAGGTCTAATCTTCACCTTATGAGATTCTTTTTGCAACTCCTCCCCACGTTGGTGTGGGATCCTCCGTCTTCTGCTTCCATCCAGACGTGTGTGTGATCATGATATGTTGTCCTATTGCCTGACTTCTTCTCTCTTCAGACATCAGGAGACAGGTGGCAAGAGCTCCTACCAGGTTCTGCTCACAACCCACACAGCAGTGAAAGTTGAAGGAAAGAGCCACCTGGATCCACGCCAGCCACTGCAAAATGAGTACCAGCTCCATCTGACCAGCTGGACGCTTCAACTCAAAGCACACACACTGATACTTCCACAGGTTGAGAAGCACCGAGAG
>NC_061484.1:30267785-30313090 GCF_022539355.2 Hippoglossus stenolepis
CATCTGAACTACGTCTGGTACAAGAATCAACAGAAGATAGGAAGGAGCATCTTATATAGATACTTTTTATTATACAGACAGAGTTTCCTGTGCTGTTAAAGGACACGAGGATTTCCGCCTCCGTCAATGTGTGAGCGACCCACAGTATTTCACTAACAGCACCATCTGCTGGAGTATTTGAGATAATGCATTGTACCAGAACTTCATGTGTCTTCTAAATACTTTTTCTGCATGGGCACATTTCTGAACTCTTTTGGGATACTACTGTCAGTACTGACAAACTAGTGTAGTACTAGTACTAGTATTCTGCTTGTGTAAATAAAGATGGAAGACATGACTGCTCCCCAGAAGTGAAGCCAAAGCATTGAGGTCACCCCTGGTGGCTGGCTGCAGTATAGAACATATGCTGTCTCCTCCATGTTAGTGGAAGACATGGACCAATCTAAAAGTAAAATACATTTTTCTCAAAGATGGTTTCTGTCATTTTAGGTCGTTTCTTATCACACTCTATTGTTCATGTTTCTCATGAATTTGGTTTTAATTTGTTATTTGATGAAATGAAAATTAGATTAAACTTCATGATTGACAGCTGAGGCTGACTCAGGATTGGTCGAGCTCATGTATGGGCGGACCTTGATACTGTGGCTCCATCTCCAGATCACTACTGTGCAGACTGTTCAAAATGTGAAAGATGGCAGCGTTGGTATCCAGGATATTTTGGTTTCATTTCTGGAGAGTGGGAGGAAGTGGAGACGTGTCGTCCGTCTTTGGTCGACTCTGCACAAAAGACACAGATCATTTCTCCATATTGGCCAGTTTGCTCCATTATAAGAGCAACTTCTACAAGGTCCCTCATGTTCCTCACCTCCAACAGTGTGTTTCTCCCTCACACTGAAGTCTAAAGGAACTTCCTGGGGTTTCTTGTGAACTGAAAAGTTTCATCTTGGCATCATCATCTTAAAATGAAAACTGCCACTGGTGATTCAACAGAGAAAATACATGGAGTTAGTTTTATAAATGTATAAGTTCATCTTCTGATTCTCTGATGTGCTCTGTGTTACAGTGGTAAGGAGTCAGATTGACTGGGGTGTGAGTTGCACTTCTACTGAGATCTGTGCCATCAGAGGATCAACAGTGGACATTACCTGTACCTACACACAACAATCCAGGTTGAATAACCATGATACTACAGTTCAGAACATTTCCTGGTTCATTCAAGAGAGTAATTGGCTGCACGTTGAACTAAGGTCTGATCCGGAGTATTCAGGTCGTGTGGAGTATCTCTCTGAAAACAACAAGTACACTCTGAGAATCTCTAACCTGACAGAGAGCGACTCAGCTGTGTACATGTTGAGGTTCAATGCTCCAGTCACTCTGTCTGTCACAGGTAACATTTACATTAGAGTCAGTTTGAAATGTTAGTGTGTATGTTGAAATAAAATCACATGTTTGTTCACAGTCCCTCAGCTCCAGGTATAGTGGAGGAGATCAACAGCCAATCCATATTCTACCTGACAGTAGAGCTGACCTGTCACAGCAGGTGTCAGCTCCTGATCATCTTTCCTACGTTTGGTACAATAACAACAAACTTGTTGGACAAAAAATACTTTCACCTCCAACACGTTAATGCTGAAGACAGCTATCACTGTGTTATAGAAGGAGAACATTTCCTCTTCTACATTGGGTGAGTTTACTCCTCCTCATGAAGCTACAATAATGTGGGAAATAATTTAAATTTAAACTTTAACAAATAATACAGACAGTGTTTTGATTGTATTCTTCATCCTGTGTGTTAATATAAAACTATCCTTCAGATGCTCCAAAGCATCCCACTGTGTCAGTGAGTTCCTCTGGTGAGATCATGGAGGGCAGCCCAGTGACTCTGACCTGCAGCAGTGATGCTAACCCAGCAGCTAATTACACTGGTACAAGAGAAGTGGAGATAAAAGTTCACCCCAGTGAAGAGACACAATTTGTCCTCAGCTCCATCCGGTCGCCAGACTCTGAGAGTATTACTGCACAGCTGAGAATGAGCTGGGAAGGAGTTCAGCAAACATCTCTATTACTGTGACATGAGTGAAACACAGGTTATTAAGGAAGAGATATTGAATCTGTCCCATTTCTTTGTCCTTTATATTTGAAATGCAGATATGGGTCGCTTTGACTTCTGCTCCCATAAACATCTAAGCAGTCAGACCATCAGCAGCACAAAGAGGAATCCACCCAGCGTCTGTTAAAACATCCATAAAGCTTTCACCATCCTTAGTAAACTTGAAAGATATCTTCACTGTGCACATTCACGTGACGAGCAAACAGCTCCAGCAGACAGACATGGTGAAAACAAAACCCTGCCCTGTGCACACGTCACACATGCACCAGCAGGGGGAGCAGTGGCTCATTAACATTTTAAGAGACACGCCCCACAAACAGGCCACTCTGAACAGGGCTCTTCACACGCTTCATTAGGAAGAAACTCTGTCTAATTGTGGAAAAGGGTCATAATATGTCACGCTTAAGTCCACGTTTACAAACTGGACTGTGGTCGGAAATCTGTGACATTCAGGGAGTCTGGAAACAGTAGTGCAACAGGAAATCATTGAGAAAACCTCTCTACTTAACAACAAGGAGAATTTACTCTGTGTCAGTTTAACAACCTTGCTGTTGTAACTCAGTGCCTTCCACTCACCTGAGAACCTTGATCTTATCACATCGCATCTATATGTCCCCAAATGCTAAACACAATGTCTGTCATCTGTTATCATCATTCTGTTTTCACACATACAGACGCTCCGGTTTCCTCTGTGTCAGTGAGTCCCTCTGGTGAGATCATGGAGGGCAGCTCAGGCAAATTCTGACCTGCAGCAGTGATGCTAACCCAGCAGCTATCTACACCTGGTCCAAGGAGGACGAGGACTCACCAAAAGCATCAGACAAATCTTCACCATCACTATCACAGCTGAACATGGTGGAAATTATCAGTGTGAGGTCCAGAACACACGAGGACGTAGTAAGGCCACCTTACATCTGACTGTTGGAGCAGGTGATTTTAGTTTCGACTTTTGGCGCCTACAACCCCTCCTTTTCATTGCACCAGAACCTAAACCATCAATACTCAGGATTTCCAGATGTGTCACAGCTGTATATCAAGCCATCATATTGCACATGAACAATACTGACTGACCAACAGCATCACCTGGCAACTGAGTCATCAGTCTAACCACACTGCTAATGTCTCCTGTCTGTTGTCCAGGGAAGTCAGTGATGATCATGAATATCCTCAGGCTGACTCTGCACGTGCTGGTTCCAGTGCTGGTCTGGACTCTGTGGACGAGGTAAAACAATACAAATCCATCAGTTCACCCCTCTGCTCTTTTACTGTCTTTCAAATGGGCCTCTTCAAACACTAGTTTCAGTGTTATGAAGTTCATTTTGTCAAATGTTGTGTTTGTTGTTGCTTTAATCCAGGATGAAGAAACCTGAGCTTGAAATCAGGAAGCGAATGAAGCTGTGGAGAGTGATAGAGGGGAGAGAGACAGTGAGGCCAAAAGAATGACTCATATCACTGTTTTCATCTCACTATGTCAGAAAGAGATAAACATTTCTGGATCAGCTCCTTTGTCTGAATCTGCCCCAAAATGTAAAAGGTTCTTTTCCATTGACCGTATATTAAAATGGACGTGAGACTTGGTCTAGAAAGTGAAGTGAATGATCCACTTAGAGTCAAACAGACCACAAAGCACCGCAGGCATTGGGGCACATGGATACCGTGGTGATTGACAACTAGTACTGGGTGCAGGTCGCAGGGTTTAGGTGGGCGGGCAGTCCTTGGGCCCTGGAGTCAGGCCTCCACCCCTCTCCTCCAAATATGGTTACTTCTGTTTCAAAACTAAGATGGCGCTGGACAACATGTCAAAATGGAGATTCAAATGGCAGCTCACAAAACCAATGGGTGACGCCACGCGACACTTCTTTCTTGGCCCATGTCCCATCCTTCCACCAAGTTTTGTGGAAATCAGTTTATCAGTTTTTGTGTAATCCTGCTGATGAACAAAACGAATGGACAGGGGGCGCAATAACGCTCAAACTATTTTGAATGAACTGTGATTATAAGTATGTTTCCATGAATAAAGTCCAGTGAGGCTTAATATGTTCTCATCTGTCCCCATCAGTCACACAACTGTCTCTATATGATGACGTCGCTGCTGCAGCACAGTAGACAGAAGACACAGAGGAGCAGGAAGACTCCGTGAAGCTCTCAGGTCAGGAGCTTCACTGTGACAAACACAAACTAAGATGGATTTTACTTCAGAGTACATCCGTACAAGAGGGTTTTACTGGTAAAACCATAGTGTAGTTATTAAATACAGGAAATCTGTCCAAGTAACAAAATATCTGAGTGCAAGCGCAGAGTTTGAGCACAAGCAGAGCAACGAAGCACCAGCAGGAGCTGTGTGGAGTGCAAGCGCAGGGTTTTGAGTAAAACATCATCAAATCTGAACTTGCAAGTCCAGCTCAAACTAAAAGACCATGCTTTTGAATAAAGAGGAAAACACCCACACATTTCCTTTCTACCATGGTTTCATGTTTTCTTATCTCCTCAGGTGCACTGTGATTGGTTGGAAAGTATGTGAGAGGAAACAGGAAGTATCTCTTCCATCCCCGGTTGCAGCAGCAGCAGTTTATACAGCATGACTCAGAGCAAGAGGCTTGTTGTGTTGTTTTCTTTCTTTTTCTTTTTCTGATGGGTCCAGTCAGCCCAGTTTCCGTGAGCTTTATTTCTGTGAGCTTTAGTTCTGATGTTGGTTTAGGTTGAAGGAAGATTCTCAGGTCCTACGACCCTTTGTGGGTTGGTGTTGGGGTTTCTCTCTTTGTCCATTTTGCCGCCTGCTGTTGAAGTGTTGTCTTTTCTGCAATAAATAGATTTTCTTTTGCTGTTACCTCTGAACTATGTTGGACGCCTTGGTGATGAGCCTTGAGGCTGTGGTAACACCACGTGACTCATCTCGTGTCTTACATGATATTAATGTGGTTATTACATGGATAATGAATTATTATGTATTGTGATTTTATGATTCTTTTCTTAAATAAATGTTTTTGGTCTTTTGTTTTCACTCCTTATCTATTTGTTTGTTTGTTTTTCAGCAGAATTACAATTGTTAAACAGATTTTTCCATTAACTCATTGAATTTGGGCATGAATCCTTATAAAGGGCGGAGCCAGGAGCCTGTTTGTATCACTTTCTTTATAATTGTGAGACTGATGAAAACAGTCAGGATTATTTAGAGGACTGGTTTCTATGAGTGATTGAACTCTGGTGCAGCTCGATTGAATTGAGGGAGATTGAATTGATGGAGGCTGGCATGTGCACACATAGACACCAAAGGGGGCTTGAGCCACTGCCCTTTTCCTTCCTCCAGAGAAAGTGCCCTTTTTTAAATACACGAATATTATATTCCTGTTTGATCACAGCTTCCCTGTCAAACAAATATATTGAAATATAATAAAAATCTAAATATCAGGTGGGGAGATTAGACTAGTCTCTGTACCCTCCCTCCCTCCACGTCTCCTGCACAGAGCTGAGCACTGGAGCTGTGGACATTTCTCCATTCTTAGAGTTCAGTTCTAAATGTGATGATTAGAAAACATCAGAGGATCAAAGTCACTTGTTGACCTGCGGAGTAATGGCCTCAGTGCAGTGGAGCTGCTAAGGGGGGCCAGGTGGGGCCAGGAGGGGCCACCTTGATACAGTAAAGGCAATAATCAGAGTTTGTCCTTTTAAGCTTTAGGTGCAGGACACAAGTCTAAACTGAATGAATGTCCAATCAGTGTGGAGAGCCCTGTAGTGGAAAATTCAACTGACCAGTGTCTAAGGTATTGGAAATCCCCCTGACCAGGTGTCTCACTGCTGTGATACTGTCTCCCTGACAGGATGGAACCCTTATTTGGTGATGTTTTCTTCCAACTGCTACAGCGGACGGACAGACACAGATGATCTCATGTCTTTCATGTCTTTTTCAGATTATGTTTTATGAAACGCCTCTTTGTATAAATTCTGGCTTTTGTGAACTTGCGGCCAGTTCCACTTTGAGCAACCCGTGCTTGTTGTGTAACCTCTGCAGAGCTTACTATTAAAAGACTCAAAGGCAACTCCAGTCTGAGAATTTCATTGTTTCAAATCTCAAGATGAATTTCCATCACAAACTTGGCGTCACGAACAGGATCCCTTGAAAGATCGTCTGGACCCAAGAAGTCTTCGGTGGTTGGCCACCCGGAGAAAAAATCTTCTGGGATCCAAAGACCTCTCTTTGGTCATCTTATATCTGGTGAGATGTTGAAATTCTGATTTTCATGACTGTTTAGATGATTTCTCAAATACACAATCAAACATAAGAAATAATAAATTTAAAGGGTTTTATTTGGAACAGGTGTATTAGTCATTGTCTCTGGATTATTGTGGATTATTAATGTTAATCTGACCCATCTTGTGGCAATCATCCTAGTTGAAGGCATTTTTCCTGTTTTTGCCGTAAAGAGAAACAAGGATTCGTGGAGACGTCCACGTCTTAAATTGAGTGTTCAAGGGAAATTGTGGATGAGTATGATTTCATACACCTAATTGATAAGGATGGGTAACAAGGGAAGTCAGGGACTTCAGAACCCAGAAAGTCCAAATGGTGGGCTTCATGGTTGCAAGAGTGAGGACGGGAAAGTGTGACATTTTCTTCCAATATGGTCCAGAGACTTTGCTTTTCCTCATAACGGGTCATTCATTGTCGAAAAAATTAAACTTTTAAGAGAGAAACTCCTCGAGAAAGAGGAAAAATTAAAAAGCAACAAAAAAATAAAAAATAAAAAAAATAAATAAATCAAGGTCACAATGTGGAAAGACAGAAGATAATAAGAAAGTGTCTTGAAATGTGGGGAAAAGAGGCAGAGTGTAGGGACAGAAAACAAACATTTAAACAGATGGCTAAGGTTGAAAAGAAGGAAACTGAGAAAGTTGAAAAGAAATCATATAGATCTCTGTATCCTCCCCTTACAGGGTGTGGCAGTCCTCACCTCGACGCCTGCCTTCCTCCACCCCAACGACAAAACCCTCCTCCATATGATGTGCAGAGACCAGACTCCACCAATCAACGATCAGGCCCATCTCAGACTCCACCCACCGCTCTCCCAGTCTATGGAGGCGGGGCAGCGGGAGGACTGAATGATGACGCCACCTCTTCCTCATCTTTAGGCTCCATCTCCACTCCAAAATAACGGGGTGCAAACAACAACCAGGTGAAACCGTAGGAGATTTCCTCACACGTCTGACTGTCCTGTTTAATCAACACAGAGGCATCCCCATACCTGACACCCTTGGCAACGAGCCAGGGGCTTATGAAACACATCTGAAACAGGCCTTCCTGAATGGTCTGCTCCCCCCACTACGGGCAGACGCAGGCCACATCTGCATCGGGCTTGAGGATGCTCGCTTGACAGAGGTCAGACGTCATTCTGAACATACTGAACGTCAACACAAAGAAACCAAAGACAAATCTCAGCAGAAAAAGAATCAACAACTCCAGAAAGCACAGCTAACCATGATGCAGGCTGTGTCAGCCCTGTCAAGGCCACGCAGACAAGATAACACTGATAGCAGAGCCAACTTCACTGAACCAGGAAGAGAGGGGCGTGGACGTGGCCGTGGGCGAGGCTTCTCTGTAAAATTTCACAAAACCTCTCAAATGCGCCGCTCAGTTTGACAAACATCCCATAAGGTTTGAACATGATTTCCTGTTGTCTCCCTGTTGCCCAATTAATCTATTAGGAAGAGATTTGATGATGGTGTTAGGCCTCAATTTAGTATCCTCCCCTGATGGAGTGACGGTTACGCACAATTCTTCTTCACAATGTCACAGACCACACATGAGCAGCTGTTTGTATATCAGTGGCAACTTCCTATAAATGCCTCCACCGATCTGCTCTCCACGTCACACTCTCTCGTCACTTCTTTTTCAGATTTTATGCACACTGATTCATTGCACTGCACTTCATGTGACAGACAGCAGATCACGTTTATGAATCTCTGTTTTTGCCTTTTCCTGATGATTTTCTGAAAGTGTCCAATATTTTTTGGTCTGGTTCCAGAAGTGCAGCTTCTGTCTCACTCACCGACCAACAGATGGCACTGTTTCGCGTCTCGAATTCCAGCCCTCACATCTCGCTCTCCAAGTCCCATGATGACCAGTGGCAAGACTTAGGCCCATTTGTCAGATCATGCCAGGCTGCCGTTGATTGGCAACCCACAACCACGCCGGACGTAATGTATTCACCCAGTCTGAGTGCATTTGATCTAAAAATGTCTCCAACCTTCTGTTCTCCAGCCACACGCTCATTTGTTGTGACTGAAAATCACCTTCATTCTTATGCCATGTTGTCCAACCCCTCTGATGTTTCTCCTTTACTTTCAGATCTGCCTGAAACACTGTGGGCAAAGGACAAATATGATGTGGGCCTCATCAGAAACTGTGATCCAGTCAAAATCACTCCAAAATCTGATTATAGGCCATGTAAACAACAATATCCACTCAAACAGGAAGCAGTGGAGGGGATACGTCCTGTTTTTGAATCCTTTTTGCAGGCTGGTGTAATTGTCCCCTGCCCTGATTCACCGGTCCGCACTCCACTGTTTCCAGTTAAGAAGATCCGAGACAAAGGTCAACCTACTGAGTGGCGGTTTGTGCAGGATCTGAAGGCTGTGAATGATGCCGTAATTTCTCGATCGCCTATTGTTCCCAACCCATACACGCTGCTTTCCCAAATTCCGCCTAATGCAGCGTGGTTTTCGGTTGTAGACTTATCCAATGCTTTTTTTAGTGTTCCTGTCCACAGGGACAGCCAGTACTGGTTTGCTTTTAATTTTGAAAACAAGGCCTACACGTTCACACGCCTATGTCAAGGCTACTGTGAGTCTCCATCATTATACAATCAGGCTCTCAGGAACAGTCTTGAACCTGTTGGGCCATGGTTTTGTGTGAAACCACACTTCGGCCTACATGTGCCATCAAAGCCTGAAGCCGCATGTTCCCCCAGGACTCCGTCTCCCAGGGGCCATTAAAAACCAGAGCAAGGAACTCAATGTCCCAGAGGGCATCAACTTCACACAGAGGGGTGGAAACCCCCCCCAGGGACACAGGTTTCAACTCCCATTGGTCACTCTGGACCCCATGACCTGTGAGGTCACCGGGCCAATATAAGCCAGGTTCTCCAGCTTCTTGTCTCCGATCTTTTTTCTACACTCCCTCCAGGGAGAGAAGGCTGTCGAGCTCTTCTTCCTCTTCCTACACCCTCCACAGAGGGAAGGCTGTTGAGCCTTTTCTCCAGCTCACATCTTCTCTTCCCATCCAACTCTTCAGAGGAGCACAAAGGTGCAGCTTCCAGCTCATCTCACCAAGGAAACCTCCTCGCCCTCCAAGCTCTACCAACGTCCTAGCAGCGATGCGATGTCCTGCAGGAAAACCTCAGCCAGCAACTGAGCTATACCGCTCAACCGAAACCAGCAAGACGACACAAAACTGCGAACTGCACAGCAACTTCCTTTTTCCCCTTTCCACGGACGGGTAACACAACTGGGCTTAATAATTATACTCGGCTAAGCAAGACTGTTTATTCGATTCTGTGTGAGGTTTATAAGTTTGATTTGTGGTGTTGTGATATTTTGGGTACAAGTTATTGAGAAAGTAATGTTAGTCTGTTATGCTCTTCACAGTCTTTCATTGCATCCAATCTAGTAACTTCCTCTAATTTGGCACACACACAGACACACACACACACACAGACACACACACACACACACACACACACACACACACACACAGACACACGCATAACTCTTCACCTCATTATCTCTACAGGTCGTAAACATTCCAATAGGGGGAGGGTGTTATCTCTTTGGCCAGCAGCCATCTTGAAAGCACGCTGACTCACACAGACACACACACATGTATACACACATACCTATCTTTGTTTAGTAAGTACACCGTTAGTAATTTGTGTTTTTATACTTTATTATATTCATAATAAATGTTTTTCTTTCACAAATGTTTTTCATTAATGTTGCATAAGTGAATTTCTCCAACCTCTACACTGTCAAGAACCCCATATCTTTCAACTTAGCTAACTATCTATATGGTAATTTTGGTTATAGTTATTAATTTAATTGTTAATCAGAAGTTCCAAATTTGTAGTTAGAACCTTTATGAGACTTAATCAATAAATTGGCTATCTTTTCCCTTCCTTTGAAGGGTGGTGCCTCGAGGTAACTTTAATCAATTAAAGTTATTATTTAATATTAATAATAAAATATTAATATCTAATATTTTATTTTGATAACCAAATTTATTGAATGCCGAAAGGCACACCATTTTATGGTATCACGTTTGATGCATTATGGCACAACATTAATGGCGTCCCTGGGTGGACAGAGTACAGTTGGCAAAAATTCATAATTATGTAACATTAATTAGTAATTTTTATTTTTAATAATTTTTTCCAACATTAATGGCGTCCCTGGGTGGACCGAGTACAGTTGGCAAAAATTCATAATTATGTAACATTAATTTTTTCCTCTTCCATTTTTGGTTAACATAAATGGTGCCCCCGCGTGAGGCAGAGTACAGTTGAAAAATTCATAATTATGCAATATTAATTTCTTTTCATTTTTGGCCAACGCCAGAAATAAGTGGAATTTGGAATTTTCAGTCAAGCCAAAGGTTTGAATTCAATTCCACTAGTCTGCCACCGGAGTAGACATTCAACCGTATTTACAAACAAGTGCATTGTGGTGAAATTTAATTTATTCATAAATTAAATGTTTATTAATAATTAATTATTCATAACTACCATTTTAGGTCCTCATAGTGTTACGCTAAAAGATTGCTATCGTTGCTAATAACTCCAGTTGAATATTCGTTGTTGAAATTTTAAGAATTTCTTTTAACATTTGAATATCACATATTCAATGTTAACTGGTCAAGCTGTGAAATTTCCTGTAACTGTTAAGTGCTTTTGAATGAAGACATAGCGAGCCACCGGCCCTATGTAACAGAGCTTGTACCTGGCTGTTACTGCCAAGCATTTCAGCCCAAGTTGGATAAGAGAACCTGAGAAAGAGCCACAGCGTGCTTCCAGCCCTGTGAAGTTATAGAACCCTAACTGTTACTGCCCTGCATATCAGTTAGTGATTAAAAGTTTGGTGAACTGTTTAACCCACCATAGTTTTGGTTAGGCTAGTGTACGATCAAATCCACACTACAAGGTGTCTGCCAGTGCAACACCAAAGCCAACCACACTGCTTTTGATTTATAAACTTGTAAATCTAATTTTCAATTTCAGACCCAACAATGGAGAACCCTCTGTAGAACAATTTGTTTCTTCCATAGCACAGAGCCTGACCCTGGCTATCATGAATTCATCAGCAAGTTGAACTTCAGTGAGTGTAATAAAGAAATAGATTCTCTACTTAACGACAGGTGTGATGCACAAACAGCATCAAAGGGTCCATTGTTGAGATGCATGATTCTAAATTTCCACAGGCAAATCAACCTGTCGGAGCAAAGCAGCCGTGGAACAGGAGGAAAATGCCCTAAGAGCGCAAAATGCTTTTCTTTCCAGGAGGTTCAAACTGCTAGTAAGAAAGCCCTGCACTGTTTAGAAGACCTGCACTCAGCAGAGTCAGATCTCTATTCACACAAGGAGGAATTGTTAAAACTTAGATTAGAAGGCCCGGCCTCACATCAGTTTTTGAACCAATGCGATTCTGGTTATTCCGATTCACACTCCTCCGATAGTGTACGGTTAACTCCCTCTTCACTCCCAAGATGGGACAGAATCCCATCCGACCCCAAGTCTTCGGGAATTAAGTCACCTCCTGAGCCTCCACTGACAGGAAGAGGTAACAGCTTCCTAACTTCCCATCTCCTGACTCTGACACTGACATTGATGACATATGTAGTTTACCCTCAAGAACACATGGTGCCTCATATTCTTCTCATCCACTGATGCATGACACATTTTTCCGTGCAAAACTCTCCAAAGGGGGGACTTCAACATTTCAAGATGTTTTAGCACCTCCCCCTCAACCAGAGAGACCTGCAGCAGGTGATGCACGGTCCGGACCTCACAGTGTCCGCGCTTTGATTTGCTTGAGTTTCTAGCTAAAGATATTGAACAATTTGATCCAGACAACTGTGATAACAATATTGATAATTACTTTAGAGAACTAGATCTCAGCTTAAGTGATGTGCCAAATGCAACAGAAAGAGAGAAGGTTAGACTTGTGTTAAAAAACAGCTCTACAGCTGTTCACAAGTTTATTCAGTCACTTCCTTCCAGTGTCACAAGTAACTACCCAGAGCTCCGTCAAGCACTAGTCGAGGAATTCTCTTCTACTGCTGACGAGATCACATCCATTGTCACAGCATCCCAAAGTAAACATTCACGTCGCGAAAATCCCAAAGATTATTTTCGACGTTTGAGGCATGTTTATTTTCAGGGAAAGAACGCACCAGGCCTAGAAGAAAATCCCACCTTCAAGTCCATGTTCTTACGAAACTTACATCCATGTATACGCACACATGTTGTACTGATGACACAGCAAGGAAAACCTTCAATGCAGCAGATCAGGAAGATGACACAGGTGGCTTGGGAAACTGTTATCACTTTCAAGGCTACAGTAGGTGCGCCATTAAAAACAAACAGCACGGTGTCAAATTCATCCGCTGCCTCAAAACTTCACCCTCACAACAAAACGAAGGGGGTGACAACAGGCAGCGTAGGGACACTGAGCGTATCCGCCATGTCCACCCACTTCCCAGAGATAGGCATTCCCACAGTAGAAGCTGTAGGAAGCCATACTCTGACATTCTGGCTCAGACAACTGACCACTGCTCAGAAGATGACGACAGCGTCTCTGAGTACAGTTCAAAACATGGTTATGACCGAGCACCCAGTGACAGCGCCTCTGAAGTCCTCCTGGACTCTGGCTCCTCAGAGCGTTACGGCCCTGAGCCACGACACAGGCGATCCAGAGCTCGCTCCTCACGGCCATAACCAACACAGTTCACCCCGGTACTGACAGTAGGTGTTAAGTTTCTTGCAGTTAATAGGAAAACTGTTTTGTTAGCAACAGCAGCAAACTTCAAAACCTAAATTCTGATTGAACTTATATACCACTGCCAACTTTGTAAATATGTTTGGATCGACTACTTTCCATTTCATAATAATGAAGTCCATACCACATGTTAGGACATTAGCATATTATTACAGGAACAATGATACAGTCATTTGGATCTTGAGATTTTGAAAATTATGACAACCTTCCGCAGGAAAACCTGCTGAAGATTAAAATTGTTTAGTCTAACAGATCAGACTGAGTACTACATTGTGTAGGATCCAAGGAGTGAACAAAACTCTTGGACATTCCAAAAATGACCTTATCATTGTACGTGCCACTCTCTCTGCATCTTATCTTACAATTTACAATGTCTTATTTCTTCCTTTTTCTCCCTAACCTAGTGAAGAGCACAGGTTATTCATATTGTACTGTCATTGTAATCTGAATTATTTGTCTAATTTTAATCTTGCTTAGCCAAACTAGATAGTATACACAAATGCCCAGATGTGACAATCCAAATGAACTGACAATTGACTTTTCCAGCTTTGGACTAAACATGTTCAAGTTCGCCCTCAGGAACCCACGTCAGGTGCGATCCTGAGAACGAAGGGGGGATGTTGGGCCATGGTTCTTTGTGAAACCACACTTCGGCCTACATGTGCCATCAAAGCCTGAAGCCGCATGTTCCCCAGGACTCCGTCTCCCAGGGGCCATTAAAAACCAGAGCAAGGAACTCAATGTCCCAGAGGGCATCAACCTCACACAGAGGGTGGAACCCCCCAGGGACACAGGTTTCAACTCCCATTGGTCACTCTGGACCCCATGACCTGTGAGGTCACCGGGCCAATATAAGCCAGGTTCTCCAGCTTCTTGTCTCTCGATCTTTTTTCTACACTCCCCAGGGAGAGAAGGCTGTTGAGCCTCTTCTGCCTCTTCCTACAATCCTTCCACAGGAGGGAAGGCTGTGGAGCCTCTTCTCCAGCTCACATCTTCTCTTCCCATCCAACCCTTCGAGAGGAGCACAAAGGTGCAGCTTCCAGCTCATCTCACCAAGGAACCTCTCCTCGCCTCCAAGCTCTACCAACGTCCTAGCAGCGACGCGATGTCCTGCAGGAAAACTTCAGCCAGCAACTGAGCTATACCGCTAACCGAAACCAGCAAGACGACACAAAACTGCGAACTGCACAGCAACTTCCTTTTCCCTTTCCACGGACGGGTAACACAACTGGGCTTAATAATTATACTAGGCTAAGCAAGACTGTTTATTCGATTCTGTGTGATGTTTATAAGTTTGATTTGTGGTGTTGTGATATTTTGGTATATATAATATATATATAATCTAGCAACCTTCTCTAATTTGGCACACACACACAGACACACACACACACACACAGACACACGCATAACTCTTCACCTCATTATCTCTACAGGTCGTAAACATTCCAATAGGTGGGGGAGGGTGTTATCTCTTTGGCCAGCCACCATCTTGAAAGCACGCTGACTCACACAGACACACACACATGTATACACACATACCTATCTTTGTTTAGCAATTAGACCGTTAGTAATTTGTGTTTTTATACTTTATTATATTCATAATAAATGTTTTTCTTTCACAAATGTTTTTCATTAATGTTGCATAAGTGAATTTCGCCAACCTCTACACTGTCAAGAACCCCATATCTTTCAACTTAGCTAACTATCTATATGGTAATTTTGGTTATAGTTATTAATTTAATTGTTAATCAGAAGTTCCAAATTTGTAGTTAGTACTTTTATGAGACTTAATCAATAAATTGGCTATCTTTTCACTTCCTTTGAAGGGTGGTGCCTAGAGGTAACTTTAATCAATTAAAGTTATTATTTAATATTAATAATAAAATATTAATATTTAATATTTTATTTTGATAACCAAATTTATTGAATGCCGAAAGGCACACCATTTTATGGTATCACGTTTGATGCATTATGGCACAACATTAAACACTTGATGAACAGATGTGAACCCCCATCCTCACTCCGGGTTCAGCTCTCTTGCAGTATGTTGATGATCTACTAATTGCCCAGCAATCTCCCATCTGCTCTCCTAACCCACGACAAACCTTTTGTTCAGGCTGTGGATGAGAGACCGCTGCATGACTTCTGTCCTCCTTCAGTCTCATGGTGACAAATATCGCCCTGTCGCCTACTTCTCCTTAAACTTGATCCAGAGGCTGGCCTTCCACGTTGTTTGCGTGCAGTGGCCGCCTGTGAAAAGCCGTCCTGCCTCACGAGACATAGTAGGTTACTCCTGACTTGACACTCCTTGTTCCTCATGCTGTGTCTCTCATTCTTACAGAACAGAAGACCTCACATCTCTGCTGCTCACTGGTTGAGGTATCACTGAGTCTTCTTGGCCTTTAACATCCCACAGTGGCGCTGTTCTTTAGACAGCCACGCTTCGTCAGCCGGATGACAGGGGAAGAACACAACTGTGTGGCTGAACTTCCAAGTCCAGTGTTCCCCCCACTGACCCTGACCTCTCTGTGAACCTCTTTCTAACTCTGACTTGATTCTGTATGTCGATGGGTCCGCCTCACGTGACCCTGTCTCTGAGTACCTTTGTATTTGGTTTCTGTTTGTTCGAATGTGAAGTTCTCCTCTAGAGTTCTCTTCCTCATCACCTCTCAGCTTGGGCAGCCAGAGTTCATCACCTCCACGGAAGCATGCAAATTAGCTCACTGGTAAAACACTCCCTGATCTACACTGACTCCAGATGTCGTTGATTGTAACTCATGATTTTGGCACCCTTTGGCAACACAGAAACTTCCTCACATCTTCTGGTAAAGATGGCACACCACGGTCTCATCACAGATCTTCCTGTCTGCCATTTGCATTATTAAAGAGACATTATTCACGATGAGGAATTCTAGCAAAATTCCGAGTGACAATGGCAGACACTTAAGTAGCAGGCTGTCAAACCTTTCGGTTCTCATCTAACTATGGATGTGCGAACACACTGTGCCTCATCCAGCCAGTGGAACTGTGGAGGCGAGAGAGCGGCACCTCAAAACTAAGCTTGCAAAGTGCTGTGAAGACACAGGTCTTGCAGAGGGACAAAGAATCCTGCCTCTGGTGCTGATGTACATGAGAGGATGAGAAAACAGACAGGTCAATCTTTCACCTTGTAAGTTGCTGCAACTCCTCCCCACGTTGGTGTGGATCCTCCGTCTTCTGCTTCCATCCACAGACTTGTGCTTGATCATGATATCGTCTATTGCTCTGACTTCTTCTCTTTCAGACATCGGAGACAGGTGGCAAGAGCCTACCAGGTTCTGCTCTGACACACAGCAGTGAAAGTTGCTGAAAGAGCCACCTGGATCACGCCCAGCCACTGCTGAAGTGATACCAGCTCCATCTGACCAGCTGACGCCTTCAACTCAAAGCACACACACTGATACTTCCACAGGTTGAGAAGCACCGAGTGTTGCATGTGATTAACACACGGCGTTCTGCCACAACACAGAAGAAATCTGCCTGACAACTGAGACCATGGACAGGCACGGCATCCCATTTCGACATCCAGAGGGTTGTGTGGCCTGAGAGGCTCATACTTTGTGTTACTCATGATCTCCTCTATTATTGTTTTGCATTATTCTGTCTAGACACTCTTAAAGTCAGTGATCTAACGAACTCCTCTTTTCCTGATGTCTCTCTCAGAACCATCAGGACATATATTGTGAACACAGAGAAGTGATTCAGGTCCCCTTGATCGTAACTTATTCCCATCTCTACCTGGACACTGACAGCACAGATGGGTTCTGGTGACGATACTCAATTTTAGGTTTTTAATGTTATTTCTCCCCAGGTGTATGTGTTTCTGAGTGATTTCTGGACAAAGCTCATTATACCGTTATCCTTTCAACTGTGTTTATAGTGTGCCTTAATTCCCCAAATCTTTAAGGTTTAGGGTTAAAAAAAATGAATTTTCTGGAGTTGATGTGAGTTACTTCATGAAGTTTTGTACATACTTGTCAATTTTTACTTCTGGCAAAATTAAAAGATTTTACTGCATATTTTCAACCTTAGATATGCTGTATGTTGACATTTAACGTTTTTTACAATTTAATATGAGTTACTTTTGCCAATCAATACAGTATGTTAAATTTGATAATAGTTAATGAGATGATGTTGTTTGACCTGATTTCCTTCCATTTCATTTTAAATGCTTGCTCAGTTACAGGAAAATAACTTTTCTTTCCACAAAAACAGCAGCGGCTACCTATTTACCCTCCCTGCCAGCGCCGATGTTCCTAAAGCCTCTCCATGGTGGATGTGTTGAAGACTCGTCGATATTCTTCTATGATTATGATGTTGATTATGATGTTTCTTGATTATTTTCGTTTGTGATCATATTTTTATTGATGATCAAAGGGGGAAGTGTAGTGAAATCCCCCCAGCCAGGTGTCACTGCTGTGATACCTTCCCTGACAGGATGGAACCTTATTGGTGTGTTTCTTCCAACTGCTGACGGACGGACAGACTTTAGATGATCTCATGTCTTTCATGTCTTTTTTCATATTATGTTTTATGAAACGCCTCTTTGTATAAGTTCTGGCTTTTTGTGAACTTGCGGCCAGTTCCCTTTGACAACCAGCTTGTTGTGTAACCTCTGCAGAGCTTACTATTAAAAAGACTCTGAAGCAACTCCAGTCTGAGAATTTCATTATTTAAATCTCAAGATGAATTTCCATCACAGCACTGACCACTGTCATAGACTGACTGTTGTAATTAAAAACATATTTTGTAAGTTGCAACTGTGTAATATCAGTAACAGTCTACAATACTTTTTAAATCACTTTCTAAATAGAAACTAGATTTCACATTTGTCTGACTAGTTTTATTAACTGATGAAAAAAGCAGCCATGGGACATTGTGGATGTGGAACACTTTGACTTTTAGTTTTTCACAATACACCCAGACCACAAAGTTGATCCAAGTTGAAAAAGGTAAATAAATTAATTTACTTCATATTTACTTATTAATTTAATTAAAACTGAATTCACTAAATTTTGTCAGATTGTTTCCAACTTAAAAAACGGCAGATGATTAACTCTCAAAAGTAAACCAGCTCGTCTGATTTGCTTCTGAATAGTTAGCCTGTTTACTCGGGCTACAACCATATAACTGCGTTTCTAAACCAAAACGATCTCTCTCCACGTTCTGCTTGTGCTTTAATGTAGAATCAGACTAATCAGGGCAATCGAGTCCAGAGTTGGTGGAGTTCACGTGAATTTCACAGTCGGGATCCTAATTCTTCTGATTATTCCGACTCACGTTAACGCACAGCAGAGAGGGAGCAGTGGAAGCTCCGCCATCTAACCCAACAGTCGATGGTTCCTGTGGCCGGCTCTACACTCACACGTGCACCCCTGTGCATGAGCTCATGAAAGTCCAGTCTACACAAGTGAACAGTTTTACGTGTATCAGACAAAACAAGTTTGACTCACATAGGTTGAATCCTCGTGAGAAATGGTAAAGAACACTTCAAAGTAATGTAAGTTTACATAATTATGACCTTTTACAATGTATTGTTATGACTGATCTTCATATGGACTGGAGCTGTAAATAAACAGGAACGACTAACATGAGGTGAAAAGAAGAATAATTCAACATGTTTTTTTAAGTCAGTCTCTCAAGAAATAAAAAGATGTTGGGTCACTGTCAGGCTCATTCTCTCACTGTTATTGCACTTTGAAATATATTTTAATAAGTTCCGCATCATTTCCATTAAAATAACATTTCTTCATTTTAACAAGAGGATTTACTGGTATTGTCCGTTTCGTGCATGTTAATGATGTAAAGAGGAAGCCAAGGTCTTAACTGATCTATGATTTCTATCTGTCATCGTGACTGGCTGACAAACATCGTTTCTCAAGAAATTGGAATCTAGCTGCTGATGTGGCTGCACCACAGAGGCGTGTGAAGCTGCGATGGGTTTTGAAGAGAAGCAGCGAGTTGCTTTGTCATCTTCCTTCTTTCTGTGTCAGGTACATCTACATTTAGGTACAATCTTCATCTTAGACTCAAAGATGAACTGATGAGGTTTTGGTGGATGAAGGTCAAGGTCACAGTGGCACTCCTGAAACATGGTTTTGGCCTGTCGATCATGATAGGGTTAGGGTTGAGAGTTGTCTCTCTCTCTCTCTCTCTCTCTCTCTCTCTCTCTCTCTCTCTCTCTCTCTCTCTCTCTCTCTCTTTCTCTCTCTCTCTCTCTCTCTCTCTCTCTCTCTCTCTCTCTCTCTCTCTTTTCTCTCTCTCTCTCTCTCTCTCTCTCTCTCTCTCTCCTCTCTCTCTCTCTCTCTCTCTCTCTTCCCATGACGTCCATCCTTGGCGCTCTGCTTCACCCAGAACCGGGCAGATGCCATCTCTCCAACATAGGTGGGTTCAACCCCAGAGAAACTGAGGAAGAGACGAGGAGGAGGCTGAATACGCGCTGTTCGGTTGACAATTTTTAACTTAGGGTGAAACAGCTCCTGTGTGAACCATTTCATCACTACACTTGTGGTTAAAAACTGGCAGGTGTGAGTGGTTTATTCTGCCCTTCACAAGAACAAGACGTGAAGAAGGGGGGACGATTCATCTGCAGTGTACAGCACAGTCGCAAACATGAAAGAAACAACATTGAATCTGTGTTATGGATTTTTACAGCCTCCACGGGCCCAGAAGAAATAAAAAACATAGACATGTGCAGTGTTTGTAAAGGTTTGTCTTCTTTCTTGATGGGTTGGTTAACCCAGATTACAAATTCTCTCACTTCTCACTTTGACCCACGAAGGTAAGGTAAGAAAGTTGTTCTTCTTCTCCCACAATTGAAAATATTTCCCAGACTCAACCAGGTGTAGAGTTAGCCTCAGGTTAGGCTAACGCTAACCGTAATGTATGTTACTGTCAAAATGTTACAAATAACAATAAGATTATTATAAATTGTAATTAGCTGTAACTCTTTCTCAATCGTGCCGTGTCGGACGGTTGAGAAAAGTAAACCGCTGCGTCCACTGGCTGATCGAGGGGGTAGGCCTGATTCAACGCTGCTTGCAGCTTCAGTTGAGGATGATTCAGGTTTGGTGTGAACAGCCACTAAAGTCGTTTCCTAACCTCTGTTAAATGAAGAGAAATTCACAGTTTGTACAAACCACAGTTTAATCTTCCACCATCGGGCTCAGGGAAGCATGTAAGTGTAGAGAGGAAGGAGAGGGGGGTGTTTATCAGTTTAAAATTGATCTTTCTCTTACAGAATCTGTCTTTATTCTCAGACTCTTCTGTGTTGGAGGTAGACGTGTCTGTGATGTGACTGGTTTCATCTTGTGCACATTATTTATCTGTGGAGCGTTTTATTGTTTGAAGTCACAGACGAGAGCAGCCAGCTATGAGTGTAACTGCAGCAGCCTGATGGATGTGTTGTCCTTCTTCTCACTGTGACAGGTACTGTACGTCTACATTCATGTTTCACTCTGTGCACACTTTCGGACTTCTGATTCACCTGAAGTGAGTTTGAGAAGAAAGTAAAAATATAAATGAACCATTCCATTCATTTTCAGATCACCACACCTGTAAAAGTGATGCAGAAAGAAAATATGAAGGAATTATCATCAGTATTATTTTGTACCTTTGTTTAGAAGTTTCTCGTCTAGAGCTCAAAAGTATTACAGAGGCTGAAACATGTGTGTTATTATTACTTATTATTGTTATTATTATTATTATTATTATTATTATTATTATTATTATTATTATTATTATTATTATTATCATCATAACTGAGTTCCTCTCACTCTCGATGCAGGAATTGTCATCCGAGGTGGTAGTAAGGTCATCAGTTGAAATGCTAGCGGAATGCTGCTCATGGAAATGTGTTTCTTTTCTCAGAAAGTAAAAAGTAAACTAGAGTGTTCTCTGGTATGGATTATGAATCTGATTCTCTGTGTTACAGTGGTACAGTGAGAATGGCTGGGATGTGAGTTACACTTCTACTGAGATCTGTGCCGTCAGAGGATCAACAGTGGACATTACCTGTACCTACACATACACATCACATTTAATAACCATGATACTACAGTTCAGGAAACTTTCTGGTTCATTCAAGAGAGTAATGGGATTCACGTTGATCTGGGACTGATCCGGGTATTCGGGTCGTGTGGAGTATCTCTGTGGAAACAACAAGTGCACTCTGAGAATCTAACCTGACAGAGGAAGCGACTCAGCTGTGTACAAGTTCAGGTTCACAAATAACCAACCTACTGGGAGTTTAACTGGTTCAGCTGGGAGTCACTCTGTCTGTCTGGGTAACATTTACATCTGAACATTGATTCATTTATTTCCTACATCTTGTTTGGTTCACTTGAGTGTGTCTGTTACTTTTATATGCATGTGTGTGTTGTCAGTTTGGACTTAAATGTATTCCTTGTTCTCACACACACAGATTTGCATGTGCAAGGTGAGCAGATCAGTGAAGGATGACTCTTCTAACTACATGTGCAGAGCTCAGGTGTCAGAGCAGTTGTCGTCTTCCTGATCTCTGAACTCACGTCTGGTACAAGAATCAACAGAAGGAGATTGAAGGGCATGTTATACAGATGTTTTTCATCGATACCAGACAGAGTTCACCAATAACATTTAAGGACGAGGATTTCCGCTCTCCGTCAATGTGTGGTTTAATCTGCAGTGTTCACTAACAGCACCATCTGCTGGAGTATTTGAGATGATGCATTGTACCATAACTTCATGTGTCTTTAAATACTTTTTCTGCATGGGCACATTGAACTCTTGGGATACTACTGTCGAGTACAATAAACTAATTGTAGTACTAATTACTAGTATTCTGCTTCTGTAAATAAGGTGGAAGACATGACTGCTCCCCAGAAGTGAAGCATTGTGATCGCCTGGTGGCTGCAGTATAGAACATACATGCTGTCTCTCCATGTTAGTGGGAAGGACATGGACCAATCTAAAAGTCAAATACATTTTTCTCAAGATGGTTTCTGTCATTTGGAATTCGTTCTTATCCACCTCTATTGTTCATGTTTTCTCATAAGTTTGGTTTTGTTTATTTGATGAGCTGAAAATTAGGTCAAACTTCATGATTGACAACAAGCTGACTCAAGTTGGTCGAGCTCATGTATGGTAGGGACCTTGATACTAATGGCTCCATCTCCAGATCCCACTACTGTGCAGACTGTGGTTCCAAATGTGAAAGATGGCAGCGTTGGTATCAGGATATTTGGCTTCTGACTGCTGGAGGTGGAGGAAGTGGAACGTGTCGTCCATCTTTGGTCGACTCTGCATAAAAGACACAGATCATTTCCTCCATATTTGCCAGTTTGCTCCATTATAGAGCAACTTCTACAAGGTCCTCATGTTCCTCACCTCCAACAGTGTGTTTCTCCCTCACTCTGAAGTCTAAAGGGACTTCCTGGGTTTTTGTGAACTGAAAGTTTCCTCATCTTGGCATCTTCATCATCTTAAAATAGAAAACCTGCCGACTGGTGATTCACAGAGAAAATACATGGAGTTAGTTTTATAAATGTATAAGTTCTCTTCTGATTCTCTAGTGTTCTCTGTTACAGTGGTAGAGAGTGAGAATGGCTGGAGTGTGAGTTACACTTCTACTGAGATCTGTGCCTTCAGAGGATCAACAGTGGACATTACCTGTACCTACACATACCCATCCTGGTTGAATAACGATGTTACTACAGTTAACGAAACTTTCTGGTTCATTCAAGGAAGTAATGGATTCACGTTGAATCTGACTGATCAGGTATTCAGGTCGTGTGGGTATCTCTGTGGAAACAACAAGTACACTCTGAGAATCTCTAACCTGACAGAGAGGCAGCTCAGCTGTGTACCAAGTTCAGGTTCACAACAAACCAACCTACTGGGGTTTAACTGGTTCAGCTGGAGTCATCTGTCTGTCACAGGTAACATTTACATTAGAGTCAGTTTGAAATGTTGGTGTCCATGTGTTTAGTAAAATCACATGTTTGTTCACAGACCCTCAGCTCCAGTACATGTGGGGAATCAACAGCCAATCCATATTCTACCTGGACAAGTGACCTGTCACAGCAGGTGTCAGCTCTAGTCATCTTTCCTACGTTTACAATAACAAGAAACCTGTTGAGACAAAAAAAATACTTTACCTCAACACGTTAATGCTGAAGACAGCTATCACTGTGCTATGAAGGACATGGCGTTTCCCCTTCTCCTACATTGGGTGAGTTTACTCCTCCTCATGAAGCTACAATAATGTGGAAATAATTTAAATTTAAACTTTTAACAAATAATACAGACAGTGTTTTGATTCTGTTACTCATCCTGTGTCATTAATATCGGCCTATCCTTGAACGCTCCAAGGTTCCTCTGTGTCAGTGAGTCCCTCTGGTGAGATCATGGAGGGCAGCTCAGTGACTCCAGCCTGCAACAGTGATGCTAACCCAGCAGCTAAATACACCTGGTACAAAGGAAGTGAGATAAACAAGTTCAACCTCTCAGTGAAGAGACGATTTGTCCTCAGCTCCATCCGATTAGTCGTTTCTGGAGTGTTCTGCACGGCTGGTGGAAGCTGGGAAGGAGTTCAGCAAACATCGTTATTACTTTGTGACATGTGAGTGAAACACAGGTTATTAAGTGAAGAGATATTGAATCTGTCCCATTCTTTTGTCCTTTACATTTAAATGTGCACAGATATGATCGTTTGACTTCTGCCCATAAATATTCTGATCAGACCATCAGCAGCACAAAGAGAATCACCCAATCATTAAAACATCCATAAAGCTTTCACCATCCTCAGTAAACTTGAAAGATAACTTTTACTTCACTGTGCCATTCGTGTGAGCAAACAGCTCTCAGCAGACAGACAGTGGTGAAAGCAAAACCCTGCTCCTGTGCACACGTCACACCATGCACCTCCCAGCAGAGGCAGTGGCTCATTAACATTTTAAGAGACACGCCCACAAACAGGCCACTCTGAACAGGGCTCTTCACCCGTTTCATTAAGGAAGAAGCTCCTGTCTAATTGTGGAAAGGAGGTCATAATATGTCACGTTTAAGTCCACGTTACAAACTGGACTCTGGTTTGGAAATCTGTGGACATTCAGGGGAGTCAGAAACAGTAGTGCAACAGGAAATCATTGAGAAAAACCTCTCACTTAACAACAAGGAGAATTTACTGTGTCAGTTTAACAACCTTGCTGTTGTAACTCAGTGCCTCCACTCACCTGAGAACCTTTGACTTTAACACATCATTACCATATATGTCCCCAAATGTTAAACACAATGTCTGTCATCTGTTATCATCATTCTGTTTCACACATACAGACGCTCGAAGCCCTCCTCTGTCAGTGAGTCCCTCTGTTGAGATCATGGAGGGCAGCTCGGTGACTCCTGACCTACGCTTAGTGATGCTAACCCAGCAGCCTATCTACACCTGGTACAAGGAGGACGGGGACTCACCAAAAAAGCATCAGGACAAATCTTCACCATCACTAATATCACAGCTGAACATGGTGGAAATTATCAGTGTGAGGCCCAGAACACACGGGGCTGTAGTAAGGCCACCTTACATCTGACTGTTGGAGCAGGTGATTTTAGCTCTCTGACTTTTACAGCCTACACCCCCCCTCCTTTTCATTGCAGGAACCTTAAACCATCAATACTCATATCAAGCCCATCATATTGCACATAGACAATACTGACCGACCAACAGCATCACCTGGCAAACTGAGTCATCAGTCTAACCACACTGCTAATGTCTCCTGTCTGTTGTCCAGGGAGTGTAGTGATGTCCATGAATATCCTCAGGCTGACTCTGGTGAGTGCGTGCTGGTTCCAGTGCTGGTCTGGACTCTGGACGAGGTAAAACAATACAAATCCATCAGTTCACCCTCTGCTCTTTACTGTCTTCTTCAAATGTCTTCAAACACTAGTTTCAGTGTGAAGTTCATTTTGTCAAATGTTGTGTTTGTTGTTGTTTCGATCCAGGATGAAGAAAACTCTGAGCTTGAAATCCAGAAGCGAATGAAGCTGTGGAGATGATAGAGGTGAGAGACAGTGAGGCCAAAGAATGACTCCATATCACTGTTTTCATCTCACTATGTCAGAGAAGAGATAAAACATTTCTTGGATCAGCTACTTTGTCTGAATCTGCTAAAATGTAAAAGGTTCTTTCCATTGACCGTATATTAGGAAATGGACGTAGACTGGGTCTAGAAAGTGAAGTGAATGATCCACTTAGAGTCAAACAGACCATAAAGCACCGCAGGCATTTAGAGCATGAATACCTTGTGATTGACAGCTAGTACTGGGTGCAGGTCGCAGGTTTTAGGTGGGCGAGGCTGTGTCCTTGGGCCCTGAGTCAGGCTCCACCCCTCTCCTCCAAATATGGTTACTTCTGGTTTCAAAAAAACCCAAGATGGCGCTGGACAACATGTCAAAAATGGAAGTTCAAAATGGCAGCTCACAAACCAATGGGTGGCGTCACGTTGACACTTCTTTCTTGGCCCATGTCCCATCCTTCCACCAAGTTTTGTGAAATCAGTTTATCAGTTTTTGTGTAATCCTGCTGATGAACAAAGCGAATGGACAGAGGCGCAACAACGTTCAAACTATTTTGAATGAACTGTGATTATGCAGGTTTCATGAATAAAGTCAGTGAAGCAATATTTTTCTCCTCTCTCCCCCATCAGTCCACAACTGTCCTGGGTGCTTAAGTATAATCAGCTGCTGCAGCATGATACAGGTACAGAGGACAGGAGACCTAGGCAATAAGTCTCAATTCAGGCCATATAGTAAATATGGTGGTTGGCTTTAAGTCACACATCCATGCAGCGAGTTTTACAGAAACACATTGTTGGGCCATGGTTTTGTGTGAAACCACACTTCGGCCTACATGTGCCATCAAACCCTGAAGCCGCATGTTCCCCAGGACTCCGTCTCCCAGGGGCCATTAAAAACCAGAGCAAGGAACTCAGTCTCCCAGCAGGCATCAACTTCACACAGAGGGGTGAAACCCCCAGGGACACAGGTTTCAACTCCCATTGGTCACTCTGGACCCCATGACCTGTGAGGTCACCGGGCCAATATAAGCTAAGTTCTCCAGCTCGATCTCTCTCTTGCTAAAACCCTCTAAGGAGAGAAGGCTGTTGAGCCTCTTCTCCAGCTCACATCTTCTCTTCCCATCCAACTCTTCGAGAGGAGCACAAAGGTGCAGCTTCCAGCTCATCTCACCAAGGAAACCTCCTCGCCCTCCAAGCTCTACCAACGTCCTAGCAGCGACTCGATGTCCTGCTGGCAAACTTCAGCAACTGAACTGAACTCAACCGAAACCAGCAAGACGACACAAAACTGCGAACTGCACAGCAACTTCCGTTTTCCCCTTTCCACGGACTGGTAACACAACTGGGCTTAATAATTATACTAGGCTAAGCAAGACTGTTTATTCGATTCTGTGTGAGGTGTATAAGTTTGATTTGTGGTATTGTGGTATTTTGGGTACAAGTTATTGAGAAAGTAATGTTAGTCTGTTATGCTCTTCACAGTCTTTCGTTGCATCCAATCTAGTAACTTCCTCTAATTTGGCACACACACACAGACACACACACACACACACACACAGACACACAAACACACACACAGACACACGCATAACTCTTCACCTCATTATCTCTACAGGTCGTAAACATTCCAATAGGTGGGGGAAGGGTGTTATCTCTTTGGCCAGCCACCATCTTGAAAGCACGCTGACTCACACAGACACACACACATGTATACACACATACCTATCTTTGTTTAGCAATTAGACCGTTAGTAATTTGTGTTTTTATACTTTATTATATTCATAATAAATGTTTTCCTTTCACAAATGTTTTTCCATTAATGTTGCATAAGTGAATTTCGCCAACCTCTACACTGTCAAGAACCCCATATCTTTCAACTTAGCTAACTATCTATATGGTAATTTTGGTTATAGTTATTAATTTAATTGTTAATCAGAGTTCCAAATTTGTAGTTAGAACCTTTATGAGACTTAATCAATAAATTGGCTATCTTTTCACTTCCTTTGAAGGGTGGTGCCCCGAGGTAACTTTAATCAATTAAAGTTATTATTTAATATTAATAATAAAATATGAATATCTAATATTTTATTTTGATAACAAATTTATTGAATGCCGAAAGGCACACCATTTTATGGTATCACGTTTGATGCATCATGGCACAACATTAATGGCGTCCCTGGGTGGGCAGAGTACAGTTGGCAAAAATTCATAATTATGCAACATTAATTGTTATTTAATTAGCAATTAGTAATTTTTATTTTTAATAATTTTTTCCAACATTAATGGCGTCCCTGGGTGGACGGAGTACAGTTGGCAAAAATTCATAATTATGTAACATTAATTGTTTTTTCCTCTTCCATTTTTGGCTAACATAAATGGTGCCCCCGCATGAGGGAGAGTACAGTTGAAAAATTCATAATTATGCCATATTAATTTGTTTTCATTTTCGGCAAACGCCAGAAATAAGTGGAATTTTGAATTTTCAGTCAAGCCAAAGGTTTGAATTCAATTCCACTAGTCTGCCACCGGAGTAGACATTCAACCGTATTTACAAACAAGTGCATTGTGGTGAAATTTAATTTATTCATAAATTAAATGTTTATTAATAATTAATTATTCATAACTACCATTTTAGGTCCTCATAGTGTTACGCTAAAAGATTGCTATCGTTGCTAATAACTCCAGTTGAATATTCGTTGTTGAAATTTTAAGAATTTCTTTTAACATTTGAATATCACATATTCAATGTTAACTGGTCAAGCTGTGAAATTTCCTGTAACTGTTAAGTGCTTTTGAATTAAGACATAGCGTGCCACCGGCCCTATGTAACAGAGCTTGTACCTGGCTGTTACTGCCAAGCATATCAGCCCAAGTTGGATAAGAGAACCTGAGAAAGAGCCACAGCGTGCTTCCAGCCCTGTGAAGTTATAGAACCCTAACTGTTACTGCCCTGCATATCAGTTAGTGATTAAAAGTTTGGTGAACTGTTTAATCCACCATAGTTTGGTTAGGCTAGTGTACGATCAAATCCACACTACAAGGTGTCTGCCAGTGCAACACCAAAGCCAACCACACTGCTTTTTGATTTATAAACTTGTAAATCTAATTTTCAATTTCAGAACCAACAATGGAGAACCCTGTGTAGAACAATTTGTTTCTTCCATAGCACAGAGCCTGACCCCTGGCTATCCTGAATTCATCAGTAAGTTGAACTTCAGTGAGTGTAATAAAGAAATAGATTCTCTACTTAACGACAGGGGTGATGCACAAACAGCATCAAAGGGTCCGTTGTTGAGATGCATGATTCTAAATTTCCACAGGCAAATCAACCTTGCCTGTCAGAGCAAAGCAGCTGTGGAACAGGAGGTAAATGCCCTAAGAGCGCAAAATGCTTTTCTTTTCCAGGAGGTTCAAACTGCTAGTAAGAAAGCCCTGCACTATTTAGGAGACCTGCACTCAGCAGAGTCAGATCTCATTTCACACAAGGAGGAATTGTTAAAACTTAGATTAGAAGGCCCGGCCTCACATCAGTTTTTGAACCAATGCGATTCTGGTTATTCCGATTCACACTCCTCCGATAGTGTACGGTTAACTCCCTCTTCACTCCCAAGATGGGACAGAATCCCATCCGACCCTAAGTCTTCGGGAATTAAGTCACCTCCTGATCCTCCACTGACAGGAAGAGGTAACAGCTTCCTAACTTCCCATCTCCCTGACTCTGATACTGACATTGATGACATATGTAGTTTATCTTCAAGAACACATTGTGCCTCATATTCTTCTCATCCACGGATGCATGACACATTTTTCCGTGCACAACTCTCCAAAGGGGGGACTTCAACCTTTCAAGATGTTTTAGCACCTCCCCTCAACCAGAGAGACCTGTAGCAGGTGATGCACGTGCCCGGACCTCACAGTGTCCTCGCTTTGATTTGCTCGAGTTTCTAGCTAAAGATATTCAACAATTTGATCCAGACAACTGTGATAACAACATTGATAATTACTTTAGAGAACTAGATCTCAGCTTAAGTGATGTGCCAAATGCAACAGAAAGAGAGAAGGTTAGACATGTGTTAAAACCAGCTCTACAGCGGTTCACAAGTTAATTCAGTCACTTCCTTCCAGTGTCACAAGTAACTACACAGAGCTCCGTCAAGTACTAGTCGAGGAATTCTCTTCTACTGCTGACGAGATCACATCCATTGTTACAGCATCCCAAATTAAACATTCACGTCGCGAAAATCCCAAAGATTATTTTCGACGTTTGAGGCATGTTTATTTTCAGGGAAAGAACGCACCAGGCCTAGAAGAAAATCCCACCTTCAAGTCCATGTTCTTACGTAACTTACATCCATGTATACGCACACATGTTGTACTGATGACACAGCAAGGAAAACCTTCAATGCAGCAGATCAGAAAGATGACACAGGTGGCTTGGGAAACTGTTATCACTTTCAAGGCTACAGTAGGTGCAACCGAGTCCGTCAAAACAAACAGCACGGTGTCAAATTCATCCGCTGCCTCAAAACTTCACCTCACAACAAAACGAAGGGGGTGACAACAGGCAGCGTAGGGACACTGAGCGTATCCGCCATGTCCACCAACTTCCCAGAGATAGGCATTCCCACAGTAGAAGCTGTAGGAAGCCATACTCTGAAATTCTGGCTCAGACAACTGACCACTGCTCAGAAGATGACGACAGCGTCTCTGAGTACAGTTTAAAATATGGTTATGACCGAGCACACAGTGACAGCGCCTCTGAAGTCCTCCTGGACTCTGGCTCCCCAGAGCGTTACGGCCCTGAGCCACGACACAGGCGATCCAGAGCTCGCTCCTCAAGGCCATAACCAACACAGTTAACTCCTGTACTGACAGTAGGTATTAAGTTTCTTGCAGTTAATAGGAAACCTGTTTTGTTAGCAACAGCAGCAAACTTCAAAACCTAAATTCTGATTAAACTTATATACCACTGCCAACTTTGTAAATATGTTTGGATCGACTACTTTCCATTTCATAATAATGAAGTCCATACCACATGTTAGGACATTAGCATATTATTACAGAAACAATGATACAGTCATTTGGATTTGGAGACTTTGAAAAATTATGACAACCTTCCGCAGGAAAACCTGCTGAAGATTAAAATTGTTAAGTCTAACAGATCAGACTGAGTACTACATTGAGTAGGATTCCATGAGTGAACAAAACTCTTGGACATTCCAAAAATGACCTTATCATTGTACGTGCCACTCTCTCTGCATCTTATCTTACAATTTACAATGTCTTATTTCTTCCTTTTTCTCCCTAACCTAGTGAAGAGCACAGGTTATTCATATTGTACTGTCATTGTAATCTGAATTATTTGTCTAATTTGAATCTTGCTTAGCCAAACTAGATAGTATACACAAATGCCCAGATGTGACAATCCAAATGAACTGACAATTGACTTTTCCAGCTTTGGACTAAACATGTTCAAGTTCGCCCTCAGGAACCCACGTCAGGTGCGATCCTGAGAACGAAGGGGGGATGTTGGGCCATGGTTTTGTGTGAAACCACACTTCGGCCTACATGTGCCATCAAACCCTGAAGCCGCATGTTCCCCCAGGACTCCGTCTCCCAGGGGCCATTAAAAACCAGAGCAAGGAACTCAGTCTCCCAGCAGGCAACAACTTCACACAGAGGGGTGGAAACCCCCCCCAGGGACACAGGTTTCAACTCCCATTGGTCACTCTGGACCCCATGACCTGTGAGGTCACCGGGCCAATATAAGCTAGATTCTCCAGCTCGATCTCTCTCTTGCTAAAACCCCTCTAAGGAGAGAAGGCTGTTGAGCCTCTTCTGCCTCTTCCTACGATCCTTCCACAGGAGGGAAGGCTGTAGAGCCTCTTCTCCAGCTCACATCTTCTCTTCCCATCCAACTCTTCGAGAGGAGCACAAAGGTGCAGCTTCCAGCTCATCTCACCAAGGAAACCTCCTCGCCCTCCAAGCTCTACCAACGTCCTAGCAGCGACTCGATGTCCTGCTGGCAAACTTCAGCAACTGAACTGAACTCAACCGAAACCAGCAAGACGACACAAAACTGCGAACTGCACAGCAACTTCCGTTTTCCCCTTTCCACGGACTGGTAACACAACTGGGCTTAATAATTATACTAGGCTAAGCAAGACTGTTTATTCGATTCTGTGTGAGGTGTATAAGTTTGATTTGTGGTGTTGTGGTATTTTGGGTACAAGTTATTGAGAAAGTAATGTTAGTCTGTTATGCTCTTCACAGTCTTTCGTTGCATCCAATCTAGTAACTTCCTCTAATTTGGCACACACACAGACACACGCATAACTCTTCACCTCATTATCTCTACAGGTCGTAAACATTCCAATAGGTGGGGGAAGGGTGTTATCTCTTTGGCCAGCCACCATCTTGAAAGCACGCTGACTCACACAGACACACACACATGTATACACACATACCTATCTTTGTTTAGCAATTAGACCGTTAGTAATTTGTGTTTTTATACTTTATTATATTCATAATAAATGTTTTTCTTTCACAAATGTTTTTCCATTAATGTTGCATAAGTGAATTTCGCCAACCTCTACACTGTCAAGAACCCCATATCTTTCAACTTAGCTAACTATCTATATGGTAATTTTGGTTATAGTTATTAATTTAATTGTTAATCAGAGTTCCAAATTTGTAGTTAGAACCTTTATGAGACTTAATCAATAAATTGGCTATCTTTTCACTTCCTTTGAAGGGTGGTGCCCCGAGGTAACTTTAATCAATTAAAGTTATTATTTAATATTAATAATAAAATATTAATATCTAATATTTTATTTTGATAACCAAATTTATTGAATGCCGAAAGGCACACCATTTTATGGTATCACGTTTGATGCATCATGGCACAACAGTAGTTATTAAATACAGGAAATCTGTCCAAGCAACAAAATATCTGAGTGCAAGCGCAGAGTTTGAGCACAAGCAGAGCAAATCTAAGCACCAGCAGGAGCTGTGTGAGTGCAAGCGCAGGGTTTTGAGTAAAAACACCACGAAATCTGAACGTGCAAGTCCAGCTCTCAAACTAAAAGACCATGCTTTTGAATAAAGAGGAAAACACCCACACATTTCCTTTCTACTCATGGTTTCCTGTTTTCTTATCTCCTCAGGTGCACTGTGATTGGTTGAAAGTATGTGAGAGGAAACAGGAAGTATCTCTCTTTCCATCCCCGGTTGCAGCAGCAGCAGTTTGTGCAGCATGACCTTTAGAGCAAGAGTATTGTTGTGTTGTTTCTTTTCTTTTTCTTTTCTGATGGGTCCAGTCGTCCAGTTTCCGCAGCTTTATTTCTGTGAGCTTTAGTTCTGATGTTGGTTTAGGTTGAAGGAAGATTCTCAGGTCCTACGACCCTTTGTGGGTTGGTGTGTTGGGTTTTCCTTCTTTTGTCCATTTTGCCGGCCTGTTGTTGAAGTTGTTGTCTTTTCTGCAATAAATAGATTTTCTTTTTGCTGTTACCCTCTGAACTATGTTGGACGTCTTGGTGATGAGCCTTTGAGGCTGTGGTAACACCACGTGACTCATCTCGTGTCTTATACATGATATTAATGTGGTTATTACATGGATAATGAATTATTATGTATCGTGATTTTATGATTCTTTCTTAAATAAATGTTTTTGGTCTTTTGTTTTCACTCCTTATCTATTTGTTTGTTTGTTTTTCAGCAGAATTACACCAGAAAACTAAAAACAGATTTTTCCTCAAAGCCTGTTTGCATCAATCAATCAATCAATCAATCAAATTTCATTTGTATAGCCCATATTCACAAATCACAATTTGTCTCATAGGGCTTTAACATGGTGTGACATCCTCTGCCCTTAACCCTCAACAAGAGTCAGGAAAAACTACTAAAAAACCCTTTTAACAGGTAAAGAAGGTAGAAACCTCAGAGAGACACATGTGAGGATCCGTCTCCCAGGACGGACAGTAGTGCAATAGATGTTAAGTGTAAAGGAGAACATCAAGATAAAGGTTTTAGCAGCATTGATAAGGGTAAACATTTTGAGCATAACTGAAGGTCAGTGAATTGGTGGATTAATGTCATTAATGGTCGAGTGTCTGAGGAGAAATACTATGTATCGAGCAGTCCTGCTGCGATCACAGTCTGTGGTCAGCAGCCAGCAAGATCATGATCCACCATCAAGATCGGATGCCACTATAGTCCACAGTCATTATCCACTGCCGCCATTAGGATCCATCATCAGCTGCCACCTCGGTCGTGGTCCACCACCAGTATCTGATGCCAACACGATAAAGGATCCGCCTTTATTATCACGATCAGCCAGCACGATGCAGAATCCGCCATACTGGATCCACCATTACGACCTGTGATACGTGATCCACAGATCCTAATCCATGATGTGGCCACAGCCGCGGCCCTGGGTCTGCGGACAATAAGGCAAAGGGACTCCGGGGAAGAAGTCCAGTCAGTAACATGTATTGATGGGATATGAATTACTTTGATGTGATAACGATTGAGAAGAGGAAGGAGAAGCTGGAAAGAGAAGCTCCGAGTGTCATGTGTCCCCCGACCTTCTAGACCTATAGCAGCCTAACTAAGAGCAGGTCTAGGACAAGCCTGGACCAGCTCTAACTATAAGCTTTATCAAAAAGGAAGGTTTTAAGCCTACTCTTAAACGTACAGATGGTGTCTGCCTCCCGAACTGAAAGTGGGAGATGATTCCACAGGAGAGGAGCTTGACGCTGAAGCTCTGGCTCCTCCTCTACTTTTAGAGACTTTAGGGACGACAGCCTGAATTCTGGGAGCGCAGCGCTCTAGTGGGTTGATAAGGTACTAACAGCTCTTTAAGATATAATGGTGCCATATTGTTAAGGGCCTTGAAGGTGAGGAGGAGAATTTTAAATTCTATTCTAGATTTAACCGGAAGCCAGTGTAGCGAAGCTAATACTGGAGACATGTGGTCTCTTTTCTTGGTTCTTGTCAGGACACGTGCTGCAGCATTTTGGACAAGCTGCAGAGTCTTTAACGACTTACTGCTGGAGCCTGAGAATAAGGAATTACAATAATCCAGTCTGGATGTAACAAAGGCCTGGACTCGTTCTTCTGCATCCTTTTGAGAAAGGACATGTCTGATTTTGGAGATATTACGCAAGTGGAAAAAGGCGGTCCTAGAAATTTGTTTTAAGTGTGAATTAAAGGATAAATCAGGATCGAAGATCACTCCCAGGTTCCTGACTGTTTCACTGGAAGCAAAGACGATGTCGTCTAGTGCAGCTTCATCATTAGATAATGTATCGCTAAGGTGTTTAAGTATTAGAACCTCTGTTTTATCTGAGTTTAATAAGAGAAAATTGCGGGTCATCCAGGTTTTTATGTCCTTGAGACATGCTTGGAGTTTAGTTATTTGATTAATTTGTTCAGGTTTTATTGACAAGTATAACTGGGTGTCATCCGCATAGCAGTGGAAATTTAGCGAGTGTGTCCTGATAATGTCCCAACAGTCGATGGTTCCTGTGTCGCTCTACTGCTCACGTGCACCTGTGCATGAGCTCATGAAGTCCAGTCTACACAAGTGAACAGTTTTACACGTGTATCAGACAAAACAAGTTTGACTCACATGAGTTGAATCCTCGTGAGAAATGAGTAAAGAACACTAAAGTAATGTAAGTTTGCATAATTATGACCTTTTACAATGTATTGTTATGATCCAGTGTTCATATGGACTGGAGCTGTAAATAAACAGGAACTGACTTCTAACATGAGGTGAAAAGAAAGAATAATTCAACATGTTTTTTAAGTCCAGTCTCAAGAAAGTAAAGAAAGTGTTAGATTCACTGTCAGGCTGCAAAACTACTCTCACTGTTATTTGCATGAAATATATTTTAAAGGGGACATAGCATGCAAATTCCACTTTGTTAGTGCTTCTACAGGTTAATGTGGGTATCTGGCATGTCTACCAACCCAAAAACTCTGGGGAAAAACACTCGCTGCGTTTTTTATAGTTCCTCTAAGTCAGAAACGTCATGCTTGAGCGACTGATTGCGCTTCCTGGGTATTGTGTCGTAACAATACACTGGAAGTCTCCTACATGGTCTTGGCCCACCCGTCCCCCGTCCCCGTCCCGTCCCGTCCCGTCCCACACTGCATTTCCGGTTTACACCGAGGCAGCGAGGCTGCGAGGCGGCGCAGCGTTCCCAAGCACGCAGCCGGGCTGTTCACACGGGACGAGCATTTCTCCGCTGGTCAGCCCGCGATTCACTCACATGTGGCATTTGTCTGGATCGTTGGGACTGGGAGGCTGCAGCAGCTGCTCGGGAGCGACCGCTCGCTCTCCCGTGCGTGAGCTGGAATTTGTGTCAGCGCCACACAGCCAACAGTGTGGAGGACTTCCGCAGTGTTCAGCGCTACTGTAACCCCGAACCCCGACATTCAACGGCACAACAACAAGCGGAGAAAGCAGAATCGCGGGCTGACCTTATATATACAGTCTATGGGGCTGACCAGCGGAGAAATGCTCGCCCGTGTGAACAGCCAGGCGGCTGCGTGCTGAGAACGGCGCTGCGCTGCTCGAGCGGTCTTCCACACTGCCAGCTGTGTGGAAGACTTCCGCAGTGTTCAGCTCTACTGTATGCCGGGTTACAGTAGTTACGCCGGTTACAGTAGTTACGCCGGGGTACAGTAGTTCCGCCGGTTACAGTAGTTCCGCTGGTTACAGTAGTTACGCCGGTACACCGACGCGAAGTGCCGCTGCGAGGCAGCGCAGCGCCGCTCTCCAGCACGCAGCCGCCTGGCTGTTCACACGGACGAGCATTTCTCCGCTGGTCAGCCCATAGACTGTATATATAAGGTCAGCCCGCGATTCTGCTTTCTCCGCTTGTTGTTGTACCCGTTGAATGTCGGGTTCGGGGTAAATGATGGTCTTCATAGCCCCCCACCTCTCTTTCTCTCTCTGTCTGTCTGCTTGTGTGCTTGTAGTGGGGGCAGAGGGGGACATTTAATTATGTGATTGGGAAAATTAAAACTCCAGGACAACAAGGGAATACAAAGTATGGGATGCATATTTGATAATTTATATCATATAAAATATGTAATTTATATCGTTTAAAATCATGGGGGAGAGGGGAGGGGGGCTGGCTCATTAGCATTTAAAGGAACAGGCAGTCAAAACAGGTCGCTCTGTGGAGGGCTGTTTTATACAGGGTAAAAGGCTGTTTTAAATGATCCTTGTGGTATTTTGACCAAAGTATGTTACAGACATTTCATTAAGACCCCAAGGAACCATATCAACTTGTGGTAAAATGGGCATGCTATGTCCCCTTTAATAAGTTCACGCATCATTTCCAAAACAAAAGAACATTTCTTCATTTTAACGAGGGGATTTACTGGTGTTTGTCCGTTCGTGCATGTTAATGATGTAAAGAGGAAGGAAGCCAAGGTCTTAACTGATCTATGATTTCTATCTGTCATCGTGACTGGCTGACAAACATCGTTTCTCAAGGGTGGAATCTAGCTGCTGATGTGGCTGCACCACAGAGACGTGTGAAGCAACGATGGGTTTGAGAGAAGCAGCGAGTTGCTTTGTCATCTTCCTTCTTTCTGTGTCAGGTACATCTACATTTAGGTACAAATGTTCATCACTTGGACTCAAAGATGAACTGATGAGGTTTTGGTGGTTGAAGGTCAAGGTCACAGTGGCCTCACAAAACATGTTTTTGGCCTCTCGATCATGATAGGGTTAGGGTTAGGGGTTCTCTCTCTCTCTCTCTCTCTCTCTCTCTCTCTCTCTCTCTCTCTCTCTCTCTCTCTCTCTCTCTCTCTCTCTCTCTCTCTCTCTCTCTCTCCATGACGTCCACTACGCCAGCGTCTGCTTCACCCAGAACCGGGCAGATGCCATCTACTCCAACATAGGTCGAGTTGAATCCCAGAGAGAAACTGAGGAAGACGAGGAGGAGGCTGAATACAGCGCTGTTCGATTTGACAGTGCAACAGGGTGAGCAGCTCCACACGTGAACATTTTCATCACTACACTTATTGAGGTTAAAAACTGTGGGTGTGAGTGGTTTATTCTGCCCTTCACAGAACAAGACGTGAAGAAGAGGGGGACGATTCATCTGCAGTGTACAGCACAGTCACCAAACACTGAAGAAACACAACATGAATCTGTTGTTTATGGATTTTACAGCCTCACGGAACCAGAAGAAATAAAACATATAGACATGTGCAGTGTTTGTAAAGGTTTGTTTTCTTTCTTGATGGGTTGGTTAACCCAGATTACAAATTCTCTCACTTCTCACTTTGGAAGTCACGAAAGGTAGGGGTGTTCATCAGTTTAAATTGATCTTTCTCTTACAGAATCTGTCTTTATTCTCAGACTCTTCTGTGTTGGAGGTAGACGTGTCTGTGATGTAACTGAGTTTCATCTTGTGCACATTATTTACCTGTGGATGTTTTTATTGTTTGAAGTCACAGAGAGAGCAGCAGCTACTATGAGTGTAACTGCAGCAGCCAGTGGATTTGTTGTCCTTCTTCTCACTGTGACAGGTACTGCACGTCTACATTCATGTTTCACTCTATTTTACACTCGGACTTCTGATTCACCTGAAGTGAGTTTGAGAAAGAAAGTAAAATATAAATGAACCATTCATTCATTTTCAGATCACCACCTGTAAAGTGATGCAGAAAGAAACCATATGAAGGAATTATCATCAGTATTATTTTGTATCTTTGTTTAGAAGTTTCTATCGTCTAGAGCTCAAAGTATTACAGAGGCTGAAACATGTTATTGTTATTATTATTATTATTATTATTATTATTATTATTATTATTATTATTATTATGACTGAGTTCCTCTCCTCTCGATGCAGGAATTGTCATCAGTGTGTGGAGTCATCAGTTGAAATGCTATGGAATGCTGCTCATGGAAATGTGTTTCTTTTCTACAGAAAGTAAAAAGTAAACTAAGTGTTCTCTGGTGTCGTTATGAATCTGATTCTCTGTGTTACAGTGGTACAGTGTGAGAATGGCTGGGATGTGAGTTACACTTCTACTGAGATCTGTGCCGTCAGAGGATCAACAGTGGACATTACCTGTACCTACACATACCCATCCACATTTAATAACCATGATACTACAGTTCAGGAAACTTTCTGGTTCATTCAAGAGAGTAATGGGATTCACGTTGATCTAAGGACTGATCCGGAGTATTCAGGTCGTGTGGAGTATCTCTGTGGAAACAACAAGTGCACTCTGAGAATCTCTAACCTGACAGAGAGCGACTCAGCTGTGTACAAGTTCAGGTTCACAACAAACCAACCTACTGGGAGTTTAACTGGTTCAGCTGGAGTCACTCTGTCTGTCACAGGTAACATTTACATCTGAACATTCATTCATTTATTTCCTACATCTTGTTTGGTTCACTTGAGTGTGTCTGTGCACTTTTATATGCATGTGTGTGTTGTCAGTTTGGACTAAAATGAATTCCTTATTCTCACACACAGATTTGCATGTGCAGGTGATCACATCAGTGAAGGGTGACTCTTCTAACTACATGTATGCAGAGCTCAGGTGTCAGAGCAGTTGTCGTCTTCCTGATCCTCTGAACTACGTCTGGTACAAGAATCAACAGAAGATGGAGGAAGGAGCATCTTATACAGATGTTTTTCATCGTGCAGACAGAGTTTCCTGTGCTGTTAAAGGACACGAGGATTTCCGCTCTCCGTCAATGTGTGAGTTTAATCTACAGTATTTCACTAACAGCACCATCTGCTGGAGTATTTGAGATGATGCATTGTACCATAACTTCATGTGTCTTTAAATACTTTTTTCTGCATGGGCACATTGAACTCTTGGGATACTACTGTCAGTACTGACAAACTAGTGTAGTACTAGTACTAGTATTCTGCTTGTGTAAATAAAGATGGAAGACATGACTGCTCCCCAGAAGTGAAGCCAAAGCATTGTGATCGCCCCCTGGTGGCTGGCTGCAGTATAGAACATACATGCTGTCTCCTCCATGTTAGTGGGAAGGACATGGACCAATCTAAAAGGTCAAATACATTTTCTCAAAGATGGTTTGTGTCATTTTAGGTCGTTCTTATCACACTCTATTGTTTATGTTTCTCATAAGTTTGGTTTTAATTAGTTATTTGATGAAATGAAAATTAGATTAAACTTCATGATTGACAGCTGAGGCTGACTCAGGATTGGTCGAGCTCATGTATGGGCGGGACCTTGATACTGTGGCTCCATCTCCAGATCACTACTGTGCAGACTGTGGTTCCAAATGTGAAAGATGGCAGCGTTGGTATCCAGGATATTTTGGCTTCATTTCTGGAGAGTGGGAGGAAGTGGAGACGTGTCGTCCATCTTTGGTCGACTCTGCATAAAAGACACAGATCATTTCCTCCATATTTGCCAGTTTGCTCCATTATAAGAGCAACTTCTACAAGGTCCCTCATGTTCCTCACCTCCAACAGTGTGTTTCTCCCTCACACTGAAGTCTAAAGGGAACTTCCCTGGGTTTTTTGTGAACTGAAAGTTTCCTCATCTTGGCATCGTCATCATCTTAAAATGAAAACCTGCCGACTGGTGATTCACCAGAGAAAATACATGGAGTTAGTTTTATAAATGTATAAGTTTATCTTCTGATTCTCTGATGTGCTCTGTGTTACAGTGGTAAGGAGTCAGAATGGCTGGGATGTGAGTTACACTTCTACTGAGATCTGTGCCGTCAGAGGATCAACAGTGGACATTACCTGTACCTACACATACCCATCCACATTTAATAACCATGATACTACAGTTCAGAAAACTTTCTGGTTCATTCAAGAGAGTAATGGGATTTACGTTGATCTAAGGACTGATCCGGAGTATTCAGGTTGTGTGGAGTATCTCTGTGGAAACAACAAGTGCACTCTGAAAATCTCTAACCTGAGAGAGAGCGACTCAGCTGTGTACAAGTTCAGGTTCACAACAAACCAACCTAATGGGAGTTTAACTGGTTCAGCTGGAGTCACTCTGAATGTCACAGGTAACATTTACATTAGAGTCAGTTTGAAATGTTGGTGTGTATGTTGAAATAAAATAACATGTTTGTTCACAGACCCTCAGCTCCAGGTACATGTGAGGAGATCAACAGCCAATCCATATTCTACCTGGACAGAGCTGACCTGTCACAGCAGGTGTCAGCTCCCTGATCATCTTTCCTACGTTTGGTACAATAACAATAAACTTGTTGGACGAAAAAAATACTTTTACCTCCAACACGTTAATGCTGAAGACAGCTATCACTGTGCTATAGAAGGACATCATTTCCCTTCTCCTACATTGGGTGAGTTTACTCCTCCTCATGAAGCTACAATAATGTGGAAATAATTTAAATTTAAACTTTTAACAAATAATACAGACAGTGTTTTGATTGTATTCTCATCCTGTGTGTTAATATAAACTATCCTTCAGACGCTCCAAAGGTTCCTCTCGTGTCAGTGAGTCCTCTGGTGAGATCATGGAGGGCAGCTCAGTGAATCTGACCTGCAGCAGTGATGCTAACCCAGCAGCTAAATACACCTGGTACAAGAGAAGTGGAGATAAAGAAGTTCAACCTCTCAGTGAAGAGACACAATTTGTCCTCAGCTCCATCCGGTCGTCAGACTCTGGAGAGTATTACTGCACAGCTGAGAATGAGCTGGGAAGGAGTTCAGCAAACATCTCTATTACTGTGACATGTGAGTGAAACACAGGTTATTAAGGGAAGAGATATTGAATCTGTCCCATTCTTTGTCCTTTACATTTTAAATGTGCAGATATGGGTCGTTTGACTTCTGCCCCATAAATATTCACAGTCAGACCATCAGCAGCACAAAGAGGAATCCACCCAGCATCTGTTAAAACATCCATAAAGCTTTCACCATCCTCAGTAAACTTGAAAGATATTTCCTTCACTGTGCACATTCACGTGACGAGCAAACAGCTCTCAGCAGACAGACAGTGGTGAAAACAAAACCCTGCTCCTGTGCACACGTCACGCATGCATCCCAGCAGGGGAGCAGTGGCTCATTAACATTTTAAGAGACACGCCCACAAACAGGCCACTCTGAACAGGGCTCTTCACACGTTTCATTCGGAAGAAACTCTGTCTAATTGTGGAAAAGGGTCATAATATGTCACGTTTAAGTCCACGTTACAAACTGGACTCTGGTTTGGAAATCTGTGGACATTCAGGGGAGTCTGGAAACAGTAGTGCAACAGGAAATCATTGAGAAAAACCTCTCACTTAACAACAAGGAGAATTTACCTGTGTCAGTTTAACAACCTTGCTGTTGTAACTCAGTGCCTCCACTTACCTGAGAACCTTTGACTTTATCACATCGTACCATATATGTCCCCAAATGTTAAACACAATGTCTGTCATCTGTTATCATCATTCTGTTTTCACACATACAGACGCCAGAAGCCTCCTCTGTGTCAGTGAGTCCCTCTGGTGAGATCATGGAGGGCAGCTGGGTGACTCTGACCTGCAGCAGTGATGCTAACCCAGCAGCTATCTACACCTGGTCCAAGGAGGACGAGGACTCACCAAAACATCAGGACAAATCTTCACCATCACTAATATCACAGCTGAACATGGTGGAAATTATCAGTGTGAGGTCCAGAACACACGAGGACGTAGTAAGGCCACCTTACATCTGACTTTGCAGCAGGTGATTTTAGCTCTCTGACTTTTACAGCCTACACCCCCTCCTTTTCATTGCACCAGAACCTTAAACCATCAATACTCAGGATTTCCAGATGTGTCACAGCTGTATATCAAGCCCATCATATTGCACATGAACAATACTGACTGACCAACAGCATCACCTGGCAAACTGAGTCATCAGTCTAACCACACTGCTAATGTCTCCTGTCTGTTGTCCAGGGAAGTCAGTGATGATCATGAATATCCTCAGGCTGACTCTGGTGGTCGTGCTGGTTCCAGTGCTGGTCTGGACTCTGTGGAGAGGTAAAACAATACAAATCCATCAGTTCACCCTCTGCTCTTTTACTGTCTTCTTCAAATGTCTTCAAACACTAGTTTCAGTGTTATGAAGTTCATTTTGTCAAATGTTGTGTTTGTTGTTGTTTTCGATCCAGGATGAAGAAAACTCTGAGCTTGAAATCAGAAGCGAATGAAGCTGTGGAGATGATAGAGGTGAGAGACAGTGAGGCCAAAAGAATGACTCCATATCACTGTTTTCATCTCACTATGTGAGAGAAAGAGATAAAACATTTCTTGGATCAGCTACTTTGTCTGAATCTGCCCCAAAATGTAAAAGGTTCTTTCCATTGACCGAATATTAAAATGGACGTAGACTCTGGGTCTAGAAAGTGAAGTGAATGATCCACTTAGAGTCAAACAGACCATAAAGCACTGCAGGCATTGGGGCATGGATACCGTGTGATTGACAGCTAGTACTGGGTGCAGGTCGCAGGTTTAGGTGGGCGGGCTGTGTCCTTGGGCCCTGAGTCAGGCTCCACCCCCTCTCCTCCAAATATGGTTACTTCTGGTTTCAAAAAACCAAGATGGCGCTGGACAACATGTCAAAAATGGAGGATTCAAAATGGCAGCTCACAAACCAATGGGTGACGTCACGTTGACACTTCTTTCTTGGCCCATGTCCCATCCTTCCACCAAGTTTTGTGGAAATCAGTTTATCAGTTTTTGTGTAATCCTGCTGATGAACAAACAAACGAATGGACAGGGGGCGCAACAACGTTCAAACTATTTTGAATGAACTGTGATTATATGCAGGTTTCATGAATAAAGTCCAGTGAGGCTTAATATTTTCTCATCTCTCCCCATCAGTCACACAACTGTCCTGAGTATGAGCTGACGTATGCAGCACAGACAGAAGACACAGAGGAGCAGGAAGACCTGGTGTGAAGCCTCAGGTCAGAGCCACTGTGACAAACACAACCAAGATGGACGACTTCAGAGTACATCCGTACAAGCGAGTTTTACAGAAACCATAGTGTGTAGTTAATAAATACAGGAAATCTGTCCAAGCAACAAAATATCTGAGTGCAAGCGCAGAGTTTGAGCACAAGCAGAGCAAATCTAAGCACCAGCAGGAGCTGTGTGAGTGCAAGCGCAGGGTTTTGAGTAAAAACACCACGAAATCTGAACGTGCAAGTCCAGCTCTCAAACTAAAAGACCATGCTTTTGAATAAAGAGGAAAACACCCACACATTTCCTTTCTACTCATGGTTTCCTGTTTTCTTTTCTCCTCAGGTGCACTGTGATTGGTTGAAAGTATGTGAGAGGAAACAGGAAGTATCTATCTTTCCATCCCCGGTTGCAGCAGCAGCAGTTTGTACAGCATGACCTTTAGAGCAAGAGTATTGTTGTGTTGTTTCTTTTCTTTTTCTTTTCTGATGGGTCCAGTCGTCCAGTTTCCGCAGCTTTATTTCTGTGAGCTTTAGTTCTGATGTTGGTTTAGGTTGAAGGAAGATTCTCAGGTCCTACGACCCTTTGTGGGTTGGTGTGTTGGGGTTTCCTTCTTTTGTCCATTTTGCCGGCCTGTTGTTGAAGTTGTTGTCTTTTCTGCAATAAATAGATTTTCTTTTTGCTGTTACCCTCTGAACTATGTTGGACGTCTTGGTGATGAGCCTTTGAGGCTGTGGTAACACCACGTGACTCATCTCGTGTCTTATACATGATATTAATGTGGTTATTACATGGATAATGAATTATTATGTATCGTGATGTTATGATTCTTTCTTAAATAAATGTTTTTGGTCTTTTGTTTTCGCTCCTTATCTATTTGTTTGTTTGTTTTTCAGCAGAATTACACCAGAAAACTAAAAACAGATTTTAAATGTGATGATTAGAAAACATCAGAGGATCAAAGTCACTTGTTGACCTGCGGAGTAATGGCCTCAGTGCAGTGGAGCTGCTAAGGGGGGCCAGGTGGGGCCAGGAGGGGCCACCTTGATACAGTAAAGGCAATAATCAGAGTTTGTCCTTTTAAGCTTTAGGTGCAGGACACAAGTCTAAACTGAATGAATGTCCAATCAGTGTGGAGAGCACTGTAGTGGAAAATTCAACTGACCAGTGTCTAAGGTATTGGAAATCCCCCTGACCAGGTGTCTCACTGCTGTGATACTGTCTCCCTGACAGGATGGAACCCTTATTTGGTGATGTTTTCTTCCAACTGCTACAGCGGATGGACAGACACAGATGATCTCATGTCTTTCATGTCTTTTTTCATATTATGTTTTATGAAACGCCTCTTTGTATAAGTTCTGGCTTTTGTGAACTTGCGGCCAGTTCCACTTTGAGCAACCAGCTTGTTGTGTAACCTCTGCAGAGCTTACTATTAAAAAGACTCAAAGGCAACTCCAGTCTGAGAATTTCATTATTTCAAATCTCAAGATGAATTTCCATCACAGCACTGACCACTGTCATAGACTGACTGTTGTAATTGAAAACCTTATTTTGTAAGTTACAGCACAACTGTAATATCAGTAACAGTCTATAATACTTTTTAAATCACTTTCTAAATAAAAACAGATTTCACATTTGTCTGACTGATTTTATTAACTGATGAAAAAGCAGCCATGGGACATTGTGGATGTGGAACACTTTGACTTTTAGTTTTCACAATACACCCAGACCACAAAGTTGATCCAAGTTGAAAAAGGTAAATAAATTAATTTACTTCATATTTACTTATTAATTTAATTAAAAAACTGAATTCACTAAATTTTGTCAGATTGTTCCAACTTAAAAACGGCAGGTGAAGTTAACTCTCAAAGTAAAACCAGCTCGTCTGATTTAACTGAATAGTTGTGTTTACTCAGGCTACAACCATATAACTGCGTTTCTGAACCAAAACGATCTCTCTCCACGTTCTGCTTGTGCTTTAATGTAGAATCAGACTAATCAGAACAATCAGCTCCAGAGTTGAGGTGGAGTTCATGTGAATTTCACAGTCGGGAACTAATTCTTCTGATTATTCCGACTCCACGTTAATGCACAACCAGAGCACAGTGGGAGGCTCCGCCCATCTAAC